>NC_092874.1:92202435-92284935 GCF_028372415.1 Notamacropus eugenii
TGCAATATGTTAAGACTTTATTTACAGAGCAGATGTTGATCTGCAGCAGGAAAGCAAGTTCCTATATCATTGAAATAAGAGTTCTAATAAATGTGTGTGTGTGTGTGTCTGTGTGTGTACACACATACATATATACATACATATATACATGCATGTACACATACACATATACTTACAAATAGACATGTAGATCTAGACATATATATGTATGTATGAGTATATATATTATACGAGTATATATGTATATACACATATATACACACACACATATATAATATATATATATAAAATTTTAAAATTCACTCTTTGCTCCAAGTTCTACTCTCTGGGGCCCTCCTGGCTTCACAGTGATTATCAATAGTAACTGTCACTGCTTCCCTCCCAGCCTGATGTCTTTCTTTTTTCTTCACCTCATTAAAGGGGCCATGCCCTGGCAACTCCTGAAACAGGCCTATTCAATGAATGGGCATTGCCTCACCCTAAGTGAGCACCTGCAAAGACCTTGGCCTAAAGGGCCCAAGATCTCCCAGTGCATCCTGGGTCATCTCCAGTTATACTGAGGAATATCAGGTCACTGGATTCAGATGGCTCTGGAGGAAAAGTGAGGCTAGTGACCTGCATAGCCCGTCCTCACTCAAAACAAAGGCAAGTGCAAGTCATTTCTCTGATGTCATGGTCTTCTTCGGCAATGAAGGACGCATGCAGACTCTCTGGGGTTAAGTAGAATTCACTTTATCCTGTGATGGAGATCCTTTTATTACCCTCATTTTACAGATGAGGAAAGTTAGGCAAATAGAAGCTAAGTGCTAGCCTAGAGTCACACCACTTACACATCAGGGGTCATATTTGAACTCACATTTTCCTGAGAATCACAAAACTAAATGTCTGAAATTGGATTTAACACAGGTCTTCTTGATTGGAGATCTACCATTCTACCCACTGTGCCACCTAGCTACCTCAAATTAAACTAATCTTTCTTTCAGGGAAGTGCTTCAAGTGTTAAAGACAGCTATTCTGTCTGCTCCTAAATCTTTTTTTTTTCAGACTTAACATCCTCATCTACTTCACCTACTTTGGAGAACAAACTATTTTCCAGCACTTTAGAATAGTCCATTTGTAAAAGATCAATGCACAGGCTGATTATCAATCTTTCTTATCTACTCCATTTAAGCAGATCTCCAAATTTGGCAAAAGTTGTATTAGCTTCTTTCTAGTTTCTGTTACAAATAAGAGGAAAATTGTGCTGCTGCTGTTATAAATTCTGTAACCAGATGGCCTCTTACAATTAATTTAAATAATGATGACTAATTATAGCTAAACACAAATCACTTAACCTGACAGGGTCTTGATTTGCTCAAGATAAAATGGGTGGTTTTCAGTAATCTCATCTTTAGTTCTCACAGTCAATGATGTCTATGATTCTTCTATGCTCTCCCCAGATGGTTGCTGCCACTGTGGAAAGTCAAAATATTTCTTTTTTCCTCCTCAGTTATTAGAATGTAAAATGACTGGATCATTATTTTATGATCCTTATTTTATCTAAACTTTGCACATCTCCAAGCACCTGTTTGAAATTCAGTTCCCAGAGGACTGGGGAAATGATTGATCAACTGAATGATGTCTATTTAGAATGATGATTAGAGCTTCAGTTAGGAAAACAATGTACAAAGTCATTTGGGAGATGTTTTGGAGAGTAGGCGATATACCTTTACATTCAGAGTGAAAGATAAATCCATCTATCTTACTTAAAAAAAGATTATTTCTCTTTCTTTTAATGTGATTTCCAAGAAATGAGACAATGAAATTCCAGGGCAAGAACAAGAGAAGGAGCAGTCTCACCTTGGCCACTGTGTCCATTGCTGAATGCTCTGAACACAAAGGAACATCTCTAAAAGCTTCATGGCTATGTCCTTTTGGCTGTTCTTGATCCAGCTTCTCCAGCTTTTATTACTTTAGGTCACATTCTTCCAGAGTAGGAGATAGGAAGTCATCTCTAAATTGTCTGAAAGCACCATATGCCCCTTCTTTTCTTGGTAATCACAGACACAGCTTTAGCACTGTAAATTATTTCATGGATCAGAATTACAGGAAAAAAATAAGAACGGGACTTTATCTTTCTGGTGCACCTTTCCATGTGCTCACTAGAAGAGTTTTCATCGTGTGCTGCAAGTCAGGGGACACACTCAGTGTAGAGTAGTATAGGGACCAAAAAGCCAAGTTTTTTGGAAGAACTGTCCATAAAACTCAGGTCCCCAGCAGATCCTAATTCCCATATGGTGAGGCAGCATAGTGGAAGGAAAAGAGTACTGGTTTTTGAGTCTGGAAAAATGGATTTGAATCTATGTTTTGCCAAATATTATATGGGAAAATGACTCAGGATTTCTCAACTTCTTGATCTGTAAAATGGATTGGATAATAATTCTCCTGCTACCACCACCACTCATAGTTTTGGCAATAGAATTAACTGAGTTAATGTAACTGAAAATCCTTTCTAATCCTCAAGCACAATGTAAAGGCTGGCAGAATGATATACTTTAAGCAATGCATGATTTAGAGTCAAAAGTCTTCTGTTCAAATTTTAGCTCTGAAAGTTCACTCTATTTCTAAGTATCCTTTTCCTAATCTCTAAAACAAGGATAATAATTTTAATCCTGCTTGTTATAAAATGTATGCTATTATCGAGCACCTACTTTGTGCCAGTCACTGTGATAAGCACTGATGATGCAAAGAAAAAAGTGGAAAAAAGAACTTTTTCTTGTTCAGAAGTAAGCTTGCATTCTAATAGGAGAGACAAAATATACACAAATAAGTATAATTATAATATATAAAAGATCAATACAAGGTAGTCTTGAGGAGAGGCTCACTATCAGCTGGAGGGACCAAGAAGACCTCATTTAGTTTGGGGCCATTAGGTGTTTTAGTGGATAGAGTGCTGGTTCTGGAGTCGGGAAGACATTTCTTCCTGAATTCAAATCCAGCCTGAGACATGTACTAGTTTTGCAACCCTGGGAAAGTTATTTAACCATGTTTGCCTTGGAAGTGAAATTCATATGATTTAGTAGCTAAATGAGAGCCAGGTAGAACAACTCTTTGGGGGCAAATTAGATTATTATAATGGACAACACGGAAAAGATAGAGCTGCTCAATTACTATTTTTCTTGTTTTCCCTGCCTGGGGAAAAATATTTTTCAGCTGTGGAGGAGAGAACAAAAATAAAGTAATTACAACAAATTCAATTTTTATTTTATATAGACATATATTACATATAATTACAATTATTATTAAATTAAATCAAGATAAAGTGAGAGCCACCACCTAACCTTGATGAATTCAAGTCACCAAGCAGAGATGATGATTATTTTACAAGATTTTGCAAAGGTGATTGCTAGGTTGCTAGCAATGAAATCTGAAAGATAATGAAGAACATGAAAGGTACCATACGATTGAAAAAAAGACATATATCATCTCAATATTTAAAAGGAGGAAAGGAGGGAAATCTGAAAAATGTACTTTGCAAGCTTCAGTGATTCTTGGCAAAATGCTACAAAATATTATTAAGGAGTTAGTTAATGCAGATCTAGAAGAAGAAATGATCACAATAAGCCAGCATGACTTCATCAAGCACTAGGGATGCTACACTAACCCCATTTCATTTTTTTTACAAGGTTACTAAGTTGAAAGATTATGGTAATGTTATAGATATAATTTCTTACCTCTTAGAAAAGCATTTGAGAAAGTATATCATGCCACTCATATGGAAAAGATGGAGGGAAGTGAACTAGACAATAGAGTAAACAGGAGAATTTAGAACTAATTGAATGGCCAGGTCAAAGTATCTGTTGTTTCAGTCTCAATGGTGTACTCCACCTCCAGTGATTTCTGGTTGGCTCTGTGCTACTAATATTTTTTTAATTAATGACTTAAAGATATAACTGATGTATCTGCCCAGTTTATGCATTTCACAAACTGGGGAAAATAAGGTTGCTGTTATTTTTGTTGATCTTGCAGCCTTGAAGGGAAAATAACTAATACATTGGGTAACATTTTTAGGATGGAAATAAAAAGACCTTGACAGGTTAGAAATTTAAGATGGAATTTAATATAGATCAGTGAAAAGACCACCACTTGGGTTTAAAAAATCCACTCAAGTACAAGATGAAGAGGTCTAGTTAGACAATGTTCATCTAAAAAACAGATGCCCAGAGATTTTTATTATACTACAAACTCAATATGAGCAAATAGTGGTATAGACAACCCCCCAAAAGCTGATACAATATCTTAATAATAAGTATTAAGAAATGCATAAAGTTGGCACTTAGTTTTTTGAAGAAGCTTTGTGTGCCAGATGAGATTCTGGGAAGCTGCTAAGCTGTCCCCCAGCTTTGAAAACCCAGATGTTGGTACTTTCTTCTCTGGTAACTATGTATGCATGTAATGGTAAGACAGTTGGATCTGTCTGTTGATCTATAATGTGTGTATTGCTTATGTCAGACAGTTGGAAGCAAGTCTGTTGATTTTGTTTTGGCTGCATTTTCTCTGGAGTTCAGGGTGCTGACTTTTTCCCCTGAACTAAGTGAATGATACATGTGCTTGATTAAAGTGATTGTTGGCCTCTCAAAAGTTGCCTTTCCTTTTAGAAAAGCAGATCTAAGAACCTATGACAGTAAGGCCTCCTGTGTATGTCAGGGTGCTTTTACATTATGGTGACAAGGACGAGATTTGCATAAATTAAAAGGAAAGTATGGGGTTTTTTGGGACTGGGATAATCGTCTGTTGTTTCCCAGTTGTAGTGGCTATGGCTCTGTGGAGCCTCCAGAGGTGGGGATGGCCAGAGCCAGGGATCCAGTGGATTAGCCCAGCTCCTGACTGTGCAGGAGGAGTCAAGGCCCTGAAAGTTGATTGTATTCAGAATCCAGACTAAAGCAGTGGCAAGAGCTTGGAATGGAGCCCTGGATTAGGAATGGAAAACTACCAGAGTTCCAGTTGGAAAGGTGAGTGGTGGAATGGGAACAGAAGTTGGAGTGAAGAACTGCCTGCGTGTAGATGCAGGTGGGAGCTGGGAGTTATTGGCTCCCACTGGAGGAGAGGAACTCAGGAGCTCATAGTTCAGCTCTGGGGCAAGATAGGGACTGCACACCAAGGCACTAAGTATGTTTTTTTGCATCATTCTCCTGGGACAGATGGGACCCAGGGAGTGGAGATGCCTATGGTTGGTGGGGGAAAGTGCCCTGTAACCCCAAAGATTCCACTTTGATGGCTTTGTTGCCCAGGTGCCTCTCAGGGCTTGGAGGCAGAAGTTGGAGCATTGCTAAGACTGGGACTTGCATGCTCATGAAAGTCTATATCTAAGAGTTTCCCCAAGGGCAGTGTGGGGAGGACATACCCCTAAGAGTACTTTGCTTGGACATTTTTGTTTGGAATTGAGCAAGGAGAAAATGGTTGCTCACTCTGCAAATGATGATGTTATGTTATGCCTATACCTTTGTTTGTTTAAAGCCATATGGCCACCCTAGTGATGAGATGCTATGTTATGTATTCTACAAATGTGAATTATGTTGCATTTACTTGAGAAATGTTAATGCCTCTATTTGTTCCAGGATCCACGGTCATTTAGATTGTAAGGCCAAGGATCCTGGAAAGGTGAAGTATAATGCCAAACAAAGTAGGATCTTTTGATGTTTTTGTTTTAGTATAATCAAGTGCCTCTAATTGAAACTTGCCTTTATCAACCAAGAGTCTCTACTGTGAGTAAAGTGCAGAAACAAAAGTTTCTTTAACTAGAAACAGTATATGTATTTGTACTGTTAATTATTTTAATGTGATTAAAGATCTTCCCCACCCATTAATGGGCCTGCCCATTAAGGGGAGTTTGATTAGGGAAGATTTGTAGGAAGGCCCATACCTTTTGTTAAGTTTCTAATGAGGCATTGGTTCTCAAGGGTTGTGATGCCCTCTGGCTCTAAAAAATGTATAAACTCTCTGAGGGAAGGTTTTACTTTGGGCTTAGTTTTTGGAAGAAGCTTTGTGTGGCAGATGTTGGTGCTTCCCTCTCTGGAAACTTCGTATGTATGTAATGGTCAGGCAGTTGGATACGTCTGTGGATCTATGATGTGTGTATTGCTTGCCAGACATTTGGAAGCATGTCTGTTGATTTGGATTTCTCTGTATTTTCTCTGAAATTCAGGGTGTTGACTTTTTCCTCTGAACTAAATGAATGATAAAGGTGCTTGATTAAAGGGGTTGTTGATCCCTAAAAAAAAAGAAAAGAAATACATAAAGTCCAGAACTAAGGATGCTGTTGTCAACATATTATGATCTCATCAGACTACAAGTGGAGCATTTCATTCATTTCTGGGTGCCATATTTGAGGAAGTACAATTATGGGTGCCGTATTTTAGGAAGGACCTTGATGATGATCATGGTACATGAGAAGTAGATGAAAAGTTGAAAAAGATGGTTAGACTGAAGAAGACAAGAGGGAATGGGTAAAAAGTAGAATGTGATGACCATGTTTCTGAAGAATTGCCATGTAGGAAAAAAATGAGTTTGGTTCTGCTATTTCCTAGAAGGAATAAAGGGTACAAGTTGGAAAGATGTATAATTTTAGCCTTGATGTTGAGAAAACATACTATCAATGAGAGCTATCAAGAAGTAAATCAGCCTAGAGGTATTCTGTCCAACTTCACTGGAGATCTTCAAGAAGAAACCAGATGACTCCTTTCAGAGGGGATTCCTCTTCAGGTATAGAGAGTACTACATGTCTTGTAAAGTCTCAGCAAACTAATATTCTGTGACTCCATTTTGTAACTTGTGTGAACTTATTACGAAAAAATGTTCATCATGCCTATTTGCATCACTGGCACAACTACAGGGCAAGCTTTCATAAAATTTCCATCCCTCAAACCTAACAGAGTACTAACTCACAGTAATAGCGTAATAAATTTTTGAGACAATCAACAAGGTCAAGATTGTGCAGTAGGTGGGAGAACTAGAAATTAAATACTTATCTTCTTTCTACTATATTGTTTTGAATCTTATGATATTCTTAGCTCTTGGCTTGCCAAAGTCTTAGATCCCCCATATTTTCCTACTTTATTGCTCTTACATATTTTCAAAATTAGGAAATACAGTAACTTATCCCAGGGAAGATAATTTAGAACTGGAAAGAATAGATGCAAGGACAGAAAGTACATCCTTGAATCCCATATTCAAATACTTGAGATTCAATTTGTTTACAGAGGTTATATAGAATCGCCTTATTCTAATCCCATTAGAAAGGCAGCATCACAGAGACAAGAGCTCCAACAAATTCAGAGCTCCATTTTCTTTCTTTAACATAGTTAATCTGTCCTATATTTCACTGTTACTCATGCAATGGCAATGACAAATACACATGGAAGAGAAGAAAGGGAGGCAAATCTTTGAGTAAAAGAGTCTTGTAATTTAAAAAATAAAACCCTAATTATTTTCCTACATTTTAATCAGCTTTTACAATAATCTCAATTTAAAATGATAGCAGATAAGAAGAGATAATCCACACAGGGCAGTTAATTTCTTGAAGTTTAATAAAGGTTTTTAGGGAACAGGGCATCCCTAAGTAGAAAAAAACCAACTACTTACCCTACTTTATTTAAATCATAGGACCATAGCTTAGGGCTAGAACAGTGTTTAAAGGTCATCTAATATCTACCACATAAATCTAAAGTATGATTATGTAGATATTGTGGTAAAGGTCAGAGGCTGGCCTGAGAAGAGGAGTTCAAAGGTCTGCTGCAGCCAGTCTGAACCACATCAAGAGAGGTGGTTAAAATTTCAGAGTGATCATTTATATCTCAAAAATTGGCAAACACTACAAATCAGGTCTAGATATATTATTTCCTTGTCTAGACTTGAAGTGATGGATAAAATGTAATTAAATTAAACTTAAAAGTGTCATACAAGTATTTTTTGAGTCTACTGTTATAACATTTATTAGTACATCTCTTTCAGAGTTTTATAGAGAAGGAAACTGAAACCAAGTACTAGAGTGGTTCAAAGGCTTGATCAAGATCACAAAGTCAGTGAGTAAGAGAGTGAGAGTAAACTGAGTAAAAGGAGGGGGATGATTTGCACTAAATCTTTGTCCTGGTCATTTCCCCTTTTCTTTCCATACTCTCTTCATTTTTTATCCTATTAGGTCTCATTGAATATGAATGAATATAACTCCTCCAGCCTTCAACTTTCTCTTGAACTCTAGCATCACATTTCAACTGCTTGCTAACATCTCTACCTAGATGGTCCAGTCAAATCAAGCTGAACAAGCCCAAAACAGAATGCATAATCCTCCTTAAATCCATCCTCTCCTCTGTCCTTCCTGGTATCAGCTGATGACACCACTAAGCTTCCAGTCACTCTTATTATCAGTCTTTGAGTTATCTTTGACTCCCCTCTCCCAACTGTCTCAACTCTCAGATCCAAAAAATTACTAAATCAATTCTATCACATCCATTAATTTTTCCCTACTCATGTAACCTCCACTCTATTTCAAGCCCTCAATCACTCATCTAGATTATTTCAATGGCCTCCTAATTGTTTTTCTTGCCATCAATCTTTCCCTTCTCTAATGTAGCCTTCACACAACTGCCAAATGGATATTCTTAAAACACTGATCTATATTTCCCATCACACTAATTTTTTTCTAGTTCTTATTTCCACTATGAATAAATAGAAACTAGTATTTTGTAGTCCTTTATAAATTATCTCTCACCTTCCTTTTGAGTCCTATTCCACATTAGTCTTCTTAACACATTTCCTGCTCCAAAAAAACTACCTGCTGGCTTTTCTTTCCTTACTTCCACCTTCCACCTTCCACAATCCTTGGTTTCCCTCAAGGCTTAGAGCAAGTGCCCTGTTCTTCATGGAATCTTTTCTTTTTCCACAAGCTGCTGGTATATGTTGGTATCCATTCTGTGCATGTATATACATACATATATATATACATACATATGTGTGTATCTATGTGCATGTATACACACAGATATATACATATAGTCTGGTTCTGGTTGTTGTCCTTGGTGCTTGAAGAGGACTAAAGCGATATCACTATGTCAAGGTCAAGGCAGAGTGTTTTCAAATATAGTTGATTAGACTAATATAAGCTAGGAATGATCTACCACAGGGTGGGCTAAAATAGTCCATATGAACATATGGAGTAGATATTTCTTGAAACTTGTATATCTCATGTTTCTTTTGAGCTACTGCAGTTCTGTTTTTCTCATAGAGCACAGTACCTTCTTTCATGCAGGCACACCATGATAAGTGGTCCTGTGCTAGTGTCTCCCACACCTCACAATCAATTCCAAAGTTCTTCAGAGAATCCTTTAGACTCTCTAGAGTAAATATCCTTGTATTTCTATTTCTAACTTCCATGTGAACACTTGCATTGTGAAATGTCATGCTTAAAAGCATGGGAGCAAGTTGATCACTCCATTGGTGGCTGAGAAAACATAAGAGCACCATCCATTATCCAGAGCCTTGCAAGTATATGCTTATATGCATACCTTCTGTTTCCCCTACTACAACATAAGAACCTTGAGGCTAGAAGCTTTCTTGATTGACTGTATTTGTATCCCTAGTGCCTTGCATATAATATTAAGCACATTTAAGAATATTTAAAAATGTTTTTTCCATTCCATTCCATATATGATATTGCATCATCTACCACCACACCTTTGTGAAAGTGACCCCCTTTGTCTATTAAATATCTTCCTAACTTCCACCTCTTAGAATACTTGACACCTCCAGAAAGAGAACTGATGACCTGAGTGCAAATTGATGTATAATTTTTCCCTTTCTTTTTCCTGGGATGTTTAGTAACATAGCAAATATGGAAACATGTCTTACATGATTTCACATGAATAATTGATATTACATTGTTTGCTTTCTCAACAGGTTGGGGAGAGAATTTGGAACTAAAAATGTAGAAAAGAGAATTCCTGTCTTCTTTTAAAGCTTAACTCAACATTAAAGCTACTTCCTACATAAAGTCTTTTCTAATCCTCTCTTTCCCCCATTAATAACACTTTGTGCCTTTTAAAATTTCTTTGTATTTACAATTGTACATATGTAAACATTGTGTAAAGTAGCCTCTAGTTCAGCCAGAAGTTCCTTTATTCCTTTCAATATTCTGAATATTTCAGGGTCCTGAAAAGTTAGGAAATACAGGGCTAGGATGGCCTCTGGCTATGTAATATATGTAGTTACACAGTAACCTGATTCTTTAAGAAAAGCCACCTTGCTTTACAACAGAGAGACAGCAAAAACTATCAAAGAAAGAAGACATTGACTAGCAGGTACTTCGGGGGCTTTTGAACTTTAGGTCTGGTTCTAGTTAGTACAACCAAGACACCTTCAGAGGAAACACAAGTGAAATGTCTCCAGGCTGATGTATTCAATCAGACTCATGCAGCAGGCAGCTAGAAAGGAAGGACAGAAACTATGAGAATCATAAATGGGGATTTTTCCAATGTTTCACTTGATGACCAAGATTTAGGAGCTGAAGGTGATAAGATGATTTCCCTTTTCATGGTGGTTTTGATATTAGAAAGGAGAGGATTTGTCAGTGTGATTCACACTTGGGAAAAACCAAGGGAAGAAAATGAGTAAAGGGAGTGACAGAGTTCAGACTTTAACATAAGAAGTTGTGGCCTAATTAGGATGTAGGAAGTCAATACTGTAACTCTTTTTTTCCCTTAAATTCCACTTCAGTAATATTATTTTATATTATATGTCAATGAGTAATCATTTGGGAGTCATGCTGCCTTGAGGAAAAAAATAAGATTCTATGAGAATGAGGACTGGTTCTATTTGATAAATTATGAATATTTTGAACTAAACAGAAAACCAATGAAACATAGGGACAGTGCCAGTTCTATCCACACATACATAGAAATATGAGTTAGTAACTAAAAATTTGAGGCATCCTCTAGTATCCTTATATAGTCTGGACAACTAAGTCCTATTGGCACATGTGCAATTTATGCTGGTGGGGTTTTACTTAGAAGATGCCTTAGAAATTATACTCTTTGGCATCTCTAGAGTAGATTTGTAATATCTATACAATACTTTTTTTTCAAAATAAAACAATTGTCCCCTGTGTTTCTGGGCACATACATTTTAAATGCATTGTGTTCTAAGAAGTGATCCTTCAGTAAATAAATACTTAAAACACTGGAAGAATATTCCATGCTCATAGCTGGGTCAAGTCAATATAATCAAAATGATAATACTATCAAACTTAAAATTTTAATGCTATGTCAAAAAATATCAACAGAATCCTTTATAGAAGTTGATAAAATAATAACAAAATTCATTTGGAAAAAAAATATATAGAATTTGAAAGGAAATAATGAAAAGAGAAACTAAAATGTAATAGCACTTCTAGATGTCAAAGTATATTATAAAAGAATAGTTGTAAAAAATACCTGGTATTGGTTAAAAAATAGAGACTTTGATGGGTGGAATAGATTAGAAAGGGTAGAATCAAAAACAATGTTAACTCAGCAACCCAGTGTGGAAAGCACAAATTTTGTAGTAAAGAACTTCCTATTTGATTTTTTTAAGCTGTTGAGAAAACTGGAAATCAATCTTTCAGAAACTATACCATATTCTAAAATACATTAAATATATATGTGTATCTATCTATATATATATATATATATATATATATATACACCTTATAACCTTAATTTTAAAGCTCTTATCATAAAAATGTAGTAGAGAAGCAAATCATATATTTTTTACATTTATGGTATTCCTAACCAAATAAGGAAAGGTACAATTACAATAGCTAAAACTGATTACATGAAATTCTTGTTAAAAAACAAAATTCGTTAACTTAAGAAGAAAAGCAATCCAATGGGAAAAAATTTTTATATCAAATTTCTCTAATAAAGGCTTGATGCCTATGGACAATCAACAATTTACATGTATGTGTATGTGGGTGCATGTATGTATGTAATAGCAACATAGTCAATATATAAATATTCAAAGGATATGAACAATAGATTAGTCAAAAGACATGAATAAACAGCTCTTAAAAGAAAAGTTACAATCTAATAACAATCGTGTGAAAGAATACACCAAATCACTCATAATAAAAGAAATGCAAATCAAAACAGCCCTAACATTTCACCCCATATTCTGCAAATTGGCAAAGATGAAAACAGGTTGCAACAGACAGCTTTGAAAGGGTATAGAAGGATAGCTGCAGATATCCAAATACTGTTGTTGAAGCTATGAATAGGTACAACCATTTTGCAAAACAATTTTGAATTATGAAATAAAGTGACTAAAAGATCTACACTCTCTGACCCAGAGATTCTACTATTAGGCTTAGACCTCCAAAAAGTCATTGTTAAGGGAATAAAGGTCTCATACGTACAAAAATATTTATAGTACCACTTTTTGTTATAAGAAAGAATTGGGGAGGGGGAAGTAAATGCCCATCAACTGGAAATTGACTAAACAAATTTGGTATATGAATGTAATAGAATATTTCTGTGTAAGAAATTTTGAATATGGTAAATACAGAAAAGCAAAGAAATATCTATATTAATTGATAAAGGAAAAAAAGTAAGCAGAGTCCTTAAGCAGTATACATGCTAACTATAATACATATGGAACAAACCACACACAAAAATTAAAAGGGAATGTTGCAAAATTACAAAGAGCAAAGAAGGAGATGAGAGAAAGAAGAGAGGTGAGAAGACACTCCCATTAGCTTTCCTTTTTTTGCAGAGGTGGGAAGTCAATATTAACATATTTTTTAAACTGTTGCAATATATTTATCAGTTTTACTGATTTTTTTCTCCTTTTTCTTTTTTTTTTTTTGTCTTCAAAACTGTTACTTGGAATATGAGATGACTCTCTGGGAGAGGCAGAAGTGGAGTATTAGGGAGAGGGAGTAAGAGTAGGATGAGATGGAGAAGGATGAAAGGAGGAAGAAAACAACAGAGACATAGAAACAGACATATACAGACAGACTCTTTGAGAAGTTCAAAACTAGTAGGGGACAGAGAATAGGAGAACAAACAACAATGATATCTCCTAAATGTACTAAATGCAGAGGTGCTGTTACGAAGCAAAGGTCACCATAACCTAGATTTCTTTGGAGTAAGGATTGTGGGGCCCAGAGGTCCTTTTCTTCTCATTTGTGTTGTACTTATAATCCACTTAGAAAAGAGCTGCTAAGTCCATCAGCTTGCTTCGAGAGTTGTATCTGCACAAAGGGCAGTCTGCTTGTTATTATCCAGGATATGACAGGTAGAGGGGAGACAAGATGGAATCTAACAATGTGAATAAACCTACAGATGTTTTGGGTTTGGGTTTTGTTTTTGTTTTGGCTTTGTTTTGTTTTTGCTTTTTAACCATCTTTAGGAACATACGCTGTGCATTTCAGGGCACTCAGCTGGGGGAGGATTTCAAAGTTCCAGCACCAACATCAGGGTTCATTGCTGCAATGTCCTGACCAAGATGTTGAAATAAGAATTCTATGAGGGAGCTAAATAGCATTTTGAGCTATTTAGCAGAACTCTCCAGGAGATTCAATCCTTATTTCATTTTGGACTTTAGTGCTCTTGATGTTGTTGGTAGAGGTAATAGGATAGAGGAAAGAGACTTTAGAGGTTGTCTAATTCAACCCATTCATTTTTTGGAGAAAAATGCAGTCTGAAAAGACTGAATGATCTTTCCAAAGTTATATGGATAATAAGGAGCAGAGTAGACGTTTGAACCCAGAACTTCTAACTTCATAACCACTTCTTTTTAACCAGTTATGTTCTTCCCTTGCAAAAGAAATATCAACAAAAATCAGCACCCAGATGCAAAACTGTCAATCTACTGGTTTATTTGTCTTACCTATCCTTTTCATTGCTTTTCCCACTTGTAAGTCCTCTCCCATTAAAACTTACCAATACATCCTAGGGTTATATTTAATTTCCATTCATGAAAATCTCAAATTCATTTTATTTTCTATTGTATAGAGGAAACAGAGATAGTTGAGAACATGAATATTGCTTTTTCCATTGACTTTCTCCTACGATTTACAGGAGGCATTCCTTCTCTACTGTTATGTTTTTTCTTTCTGTATCAGAGTTCACATTTAATTTTATGCTATGCCTAATGTTCTCTATATTCTCCATACAGAATAATCTGGGCATTATTTTCACTGTTAATGGTTAGAGCCTTATAAAATCAAATATGTTCTTTCCAAAGCGCAGGAAATACACTTTTTGCTAGTAAGAGTCCTCTCATTTTGATATCTTAAGCCAGAAAACCAAGTTCCCTTCTTCAATACCATTTATGCTTTTCCCATATCCTCCTCTGTTATCCAATGCTCCAATTCTGAATTGGAAGAAGAGATGAAAAGGGTGCTTATGTTCTTGAATCTTTCAGCTTCCTACTCAAGACTTCACAAAGTCTCTATTTATCCTTTTTGGATTTAATAGCGTTATAACATTTAGAGCCAGAAGGAAACTTAGATTTCATTTAGTCCAACCCTCTCATTTTACAGATGAGGGAACTGAAGCCCACCAAAGTTGGATGACTTGTTCAAAGTTACTGTTAATAAGCAGCAGAGCCAGAACTTAAACCTGGATTCTCTAACTCCAAATTCATTGCTCTTTCCTCTGCACTTTCCTGCATCGCTCCCTCATTTTATAGATATTAAAGTAGAAACACAGAAATGAGAAGTCCTACCTTACAACCACTCTATAAGACTCAAAAAGAAATCCAACAGGAGAGGAGCCAAGATGGCAGAGTAGAAAAATACACATATGCTAGCTCCTAACCCACAGCCCATAAAATACCTGTAAAAAAGAACTCCCAACAAATTCTAGAGCAGCAGAAACCACAGAAAAACAGAGTGGAGGAGACTTCTATTCCAGAGATACCTGAAAAACTGACATGAAAGGTCTGTCACACACTGGACCCAGAGCAGAGCCCAGCCCTGCGTTGGCTGTGCAGCACCAAGAGGAGCAGACCCGAGCAGGTTTCAGGGAGAGAATCTCTAGCAGCAGCACATGTCCCTCCACTCACAGGCACCAAAGGTCAGTGAGAGGGTCTTTTCAACTTGCTGAGAGGGGAGCAGGGTGTCTCTATAACTCAGGCCCCCTCGGGAGGCAGCAGCAGAGGTGGCAGCAGACAAGGGCTCCCAAAGCAGGCAGGAGACCGGATCCATTGCTGAATGTCTCTGCATAAACCCCCTGAGGGAACTGAGCCCCATGTGGCAGCCCTGCCCTCACCTGAGCACCTGAACTTAATCTCACACTGAATAGCAGCCCTGCCCCCACCCAAAGCCTTGAGGCTGGGAAGCAGCATTTGAATCTCAGACCCCCAACCACTGGCTGGGTGGATCTGGAGGTGAGGTGGGTGTGGAGAGGACTCTCAGAAGTCAAGTCACTGGCTAGGAAAATGCCTAGGAAAGGGGGAAAAAAATAAGACTATAGAAGGTTACTTTCTTGGTGAACAGATATCTCCTCCCTTCCTTTCAGATGAGGAAGAACAAGGCTTACCATCAGGGAAAGACAAAGAAATCAAGGCTTCTGTATCCCAAACATCCAAAATAAATATTCCATGGGCTCAGGCCATGGAAGAGCTCAAAAAGGATTTTGAAAATCAAATTAGAAGGGTGGAGGAAAAACTGGGAAGAGAAATGAGAGAGATGCAAGAAAAGCATCAAAAGCAGGTCAACACCTTGCTAAAGGAGACCCAAAACAATTCTGAAGAAAATAACACCTTGAAAAATAGGCTAACACAACTGGCAAAAGAGGTTTAAAAAGCCAATGAGGAGAAGAATGTTTTAAAAAGCAGAATTAGCCAATGGAAAAGGAGGTTTAAAAGCTCACTGAAGAAAATAGTTCTTTAAAAATTAGAATGGAAAAAATGGAGGCTAATGACTTTGTGAGAAACCAAGAAATCACAAAACAAAACCAAAAGAATGAAAAAATGGAAGCTCATGTGAAATATCTCATTGGAAAAACAACTGACCTGGAAAATAGATCCAGGAGAGACAATTTAAAAATTATGGGCCTACCTGAAAGCCATGATCAAAAAAAGAGCCTAGACATCATCTTTCATTAAATTATCAAGGAAAACTGCCCTGAGATTCTAGAACCAGAGGGCAAAATAAGTATTCAAGGAATCCACTGATCACTGCCTGAAAGAGATCTGAAAAGAGAAACTCCTAGGAACATTGTGGCCAAATTCCAGAGTTCCCTGGTCAAGGAGAAAATATTTCAAGCAGCTAGAAAGAAACAATTCAAGCATTATGGAAATACAATCAGGATAACACAAGATCTAGCAGCTTCTACATTAAGGTATCAAAGGGTGTGGAATATGATATTCCAGAAGTCAAAGGAACTGGGACTAAAACCAAGAATCACCTACTCAGCAAAACTGAGTATAATACTTCAGGGGAAAAATTGGTCTTTCAATGAAATAGAGGACTTTCAAGCATACTCAATGAAAAGACCAGAGCTGAAAAGAAATTTGACTTTCAAACATAAGAATGAAGAGAAGCATGAAAAGAGAAGTCATAAGGGACTTACTAAAGTTGAACTGTTTACATTCCTACATGGAAAGACAATATTTGTAACTCTTGAAACTTTTCAGTATCTGGGTAGTTGATTGGATTATACACACACACACACACACACACACACACACACACACACAGCACAGCACAGAGTGAATTGAAGAGGATGGGATCATATCTTTGAAAAATGAAATTAAGGGGTGAGAGAGAAATATATTGGGAGGAGAAAAGGAGAAATGGAATGGGGCAAATTATCTCTCATAAAAGAGGCAAGCAAAAGACTTTTTAGTGGAGAGAAAAAGAGGAGAGGTGAGAGAAAAACATGAAGTTTACTCTCATCACATTCCACTAAAGGAAGGAATAAAATGCACACTCAAAACCTGTCTTACAATGCAGGAAAGTGGGGGAGAAGGGGATAAGCAGGGTGGGGGGGATGATGGAAGGGAGGGCAATGGGAGAAGGGAGCAATTTGAAATCAACACTTTTGGGGAGGGACAGGATCAAAAGAGAGAATAGAAGCAATGGGGGCCAGGATAGGGTGGAGGGAAATATAGTTAGTCTTACACAACACGACTATTATGGAAGTCATTTGCAAAACTACACAGATATGGCCTATATTGAATGGCTTGCCTTCCAAAAGGAATGGGTGGGGAGGGAGGGATGAAGAGTTGGAACTCAAAGTTTTAGGATCAACTGTCGAGTACTGTTCTTGCTACTAGGAAATAAGAAATACAGGTAAAGCGGTATAGAAAGTTATCTGGCCCTACAGGACAAAAGAGAAGATGGGGACAAGGGAAGGGAGGGATGATAGAAGAGAGGGCAGATTGGTGATAGGGGCAATTAGAATGCTTGGTGTTTTGGGGTGGGGAAGGGAACAAAAGGGGAGAAAATTTAGAGCCCAAAATTTTGTGAAAATGAATGTTAAAAGTTAAATAAATAAATTTTAAAAAAAGAAAAAATGAAATCCAACAATCTTACTTATTATTATCTCCTCACTGCTCTCTGAGACCTCTTGGAGAGCTGGAATGAGAAACTGACCAATGGAACCACATATGCTGCAAATATTGCACACCATTCATTAGTCTCCAATGCATTTCTCTCCTCAGGTCTGCTTTGTCTTTTTGTCTTGCACTTTTTTTAAATTTAATTTATCTTATTTTGGACTTAAGTTTTAAAAAGCATTTACATAACATGGTAAAATGGAAGAAAAGATGATTTCATATAATGCTGCAAATCTATTATGTACAATTGATATTCCTTTGAAATATATCATAAAATCAACATTTGGCTTTCTTTTTTCCTATATTTCTTCCTCCTCCCCAAGAGATGGCTACCATTAGACACAAATACATGTACACACACATATACATATGTTTATAAAAACTATTTTATGCATATTTCAATTTGTCAGTTCTTTCTCTGGATGTAGATCACATCTTCCTTCACATGTTCTTTGTAGTTAATTTAGATATTTATAGTAGTCAAAATTACCTTGCTCTTCACAAAGATCTGTGTGCCCCATGTGTCCTAAGAGCGTAATCTCCCTTGACAGGATCCATTGGTCTGTGTGTCCTTGTCTGGGGCAATGAAAGATAAATATGACATCATCACAGGAGATCAATAGATCAATTCCATACATTTCCCATATAATACGGAGGTGAAAGAGCTAGAATTCAAAAGAGCAACTATGATCCTTTGTGACCTCCCAGAGGCCAAAAATTCTAACTGTTCCTTTTAATTACCAGTTATCATTACCAACTGCCACCAGCTCCCATGTTAGCAAGTCTCTTGTGCCTCTCCTATTTGAGGCAACCCAGTCACTCCTTTTCCCAATCACTGAGCCTTGTAATCTCTGTTAATACAACTGGTTAACATTTTCTGTTATCCAATGATGTTTGATCCAGTATCAAAATTTTCTCAGGAGAAAAGTGTGTAGTGGTCACTAGTTAAGGAGTTAAGAAAATCAAATCATCTGACCATTGGACAAGAGGGAATTAGTCAAGAAAATTCTTCCATAGAGTTAGGTAAAAATAGAGGTACAGACATCTGCCTCCAAGTAGACAGGAAACCAAAGAAAATATTTAGTAAGTAGGGATAGATCCTATACCCAATTAGACTGAGAGCTATGAGGGATATTCTGAAAACAAACAAAGCTTCAAAAATGTATTCCTTCTTTACTAAGAGACTATTAACTACCCAAGGTATGTAAAGAATGCCAAAGGACTTTTTATAAATCAACAGAAGACTAGAGAAAGTATTCTAGTAAGGCAAGGTATTTTCTGCTAACAGACAAGGAGCCAGAAAGGCTAGCCAGGGGTGGATGGTGGGTAGAGAGATTGACCTCAGTGAAGGAATTACATATTATAATTATAGGTTTCTACAGCATTGATACTTTTGCTCACCAGTATGATTCTAATACTTGTATACAAATATCTTTAGCTTTTATGTCATTCAGTGACAGACTCTAATAGTATGTTATGAAAATGTTCATATTCTAGATGTTTGACCTTACTTTGTTTTTTACAGCCAAATGGAATCAGTCTCTAATTATTTCTCTCCTAAATATGCAACTAACCTTGAAATTAGTGTGTGTGTGTTTTTGTGTGTACTGACAATTTTCCCTCTGAATAGGTTAGAGGCCTTCAACGAGGTCTTAGATGGGAAGATGGTAAACAGACCAGAGAATGATAGTCTTTAGTAGTTAACCTCAGGCTGACAACATACCTAAGTCCTGGTAAAGTTCTGATCAATTCAAGAAGTAATTTTTATATTTTTCAATAACTGAGTTGCAAAATTTCACAATTTTGTTCTTGAGTATCCAAAATGATGATAATGGCTGGAGATGTGGGTCAAGTTTGACCTTCTCCAAAAGTCCACTGATAGGAATTAATTAACTGAAGAATTATCAACTGGTGATCTCAGACTAATCATTGGCTTCTGTCATAATTCCTCACATACAAATGACCAACGGGAGAAACATAAAAGTGAGGGTGATAGTCACACAGAGTATTTAAGTCCATTAGTTTAGAGTTAAACTAATACTAGCCTCTCTCAAAAGCATTACTGATGTTTTTGAGTAGCCAAACTATTGTTTTCAGGATATGAAATCTTTGACCTATAAAACTACCTACAATACTCTTCTCCAGGAATTCTAACAAGGTAAAACTTCAGGATAATCCCAGAATATTGGCACTTTTGAAAACACATTAACTACAATTTTGTTGAAAAGTGTTTTGCACACAAACCAATAGCAAAAAAAAGTCTCCTAAGTGTTTAGAAAATAATGTTTTAGAAATATTGTGGAACTTAATTTAGGGGGGGAGGTTTGGCAACACATTTGATTAGCAGTATTATTGTCCTTCAAAAGGCATATGGCCATAGAAAAGTGCAAAATACTGCATGGTTCAATTCAGTCAACTAACAATGGGGTTTATGTAATATCCCATCATGTAATCTACACCAAAGAACATGCGATGATAGAAATCCTTTGGGTCAGAGTGTAACTTAGCCATATAGACTAAAAAGAGAATTCAACAGTTTTCATAGACAAATATAATGCTAGGTCCCCAATAGATGACTGTAAACTTCGTTTTTATGCCTCCTGATGGCCATTCTCAGCAGAATGACTATTTTGAGTTACTTTTACTGTAGTTGAAATGGGTTTTAATGCACCATCCATATTCTCTAACCTCTTTTCCCTTATGACTTTCATTTTGAAGATGACTGTTTGGGACCTAAGCCATAAAGGACTTTTTTACGAGCATAGAACAAATAAGATCAAAGTTACCCTCTAGAGACAGATTCAGCAAAAGAAACAATGGAGAGCAGTGAAGTGAGACTGACTGAGAAGGATCCCATGCTTCCAGCAAGCAAGGATCCATTTATTTTCAATTATGAGCTAGAAAGTGAAGAAGGTTTTAACTTTTAATGGTCTGCACATAAGATACTCCTGAATTTAAAGAGCATAGATTTGTGTGAAACACTTACTAGCTTTCTCCTTGCATTAGTACACAGCAGGTGGTCATCTCTTCTATGCCATATCACTCAGTCAGACCGTCAGAACTGAGCAGGATCACAGCAAGAAAATTTCCTTCTGTGGTCTGCCCAAAATTTCTTGCTTAACCTGGTGTTGGCAAGTTCCTAAGGCATTTGGGGATGGAATAGAAGGAGGGATGATTAATCTGTTAGTATTTGGGAGAAAATCTTCTGCTGCTGATTGTTCCTTCTCCTCTGGGCATGCTCAGCTAGAAAACATAGAGGAAAAATCAGGGCTATCTCTTTAATAGACCAGAAGGGAAAGAGACAGATTGTCATGAGAATTTCTCAATAATACATTAGACTACCCTTTTTTGAATGCAGTCTCAATCCCTGATATCAGAACAAAGAACATATGAACTGAGGACCTGATTTAGACTGGGAAATTAAAATCACCTGACTATGAATTTCATTATAGGAATAGGAAAGTGGGAGTGAGAAACAAAAGAATGAGCTAGTGTCCTCTATATTGACATCTCAATTGATGTTGGGCTACCCTGTTAATTTCATCATTCATTCTGATAGATGGTCCATCACAACTTGAATCTTTTTTTTTAAATCACTAAACAAAATAGACTAGAGTTTTCTATGAAATATACGGTGTTTTAGTGTTTTCTTCATACTTGTCTTTTCTGAAGACTTCTTCACATAGATTAAGGCAGAAAGCAGTAAGCAATTAAGACTAAATTTCTGAGTTTCTTTCAAGTCTCTGACCTTCATATAACTCAATGCCTATCATCTCAAAAACACTTAACTGTTCAAATATACAATTTAGGCAGATGAAAAGGAAAAAATTCAAAATAAATCCATGAGGGAAAAATTTAATTTATCAGATTCACCAGAGATTTCTTATTAATTCAGATGTAGTTCTCTATCAATGTTGGCATGAAGGTGGGTTATTAATGTGGTCTAGTCAGCCTACCACCATGTTTGGCCAATTTATCTTATACAATATCTCTTCTGTCTTCCTTGCTATTCCCACTGGCATTCTTCCAAGCTCAAATTACTACTTCAAAAGCTACCTAAATGCAGTCCTTGCCTCTACTCTTTCCCCCATTCCTATCCTACCATACTCATTTCCCAAAAATAACCATTTTTTAAAGTTTCCATTGGTTCCCTGCAGCTCAAAGGACAAAGCTCAGCCCTCTCAATTTGGCATTCAAAGACCACCTGAAATGTGGTTGTCATTTTCCTTTCCAGTTTCATTCTCTATTTTTTCTTTACTTGAATGTTTTGCTCTAGTTCAAAGAATCTGTTCACTACTCCAAGAGCATCCCACCCCTATACCTTCATCCATGCTGTTAAATATATATATACATATACATGTATATGTATATGTGTCTTATGCAAATATATATCTATATATATACACATATACCCACACCTGTATGTGTGTATATGTATATACATATATGCATATGCATATACACATATATGATATGTACACATATAGCATATGAATATATAATATAGTGTATATATATGCACACACATATAGATAGATAGATAGATAGATAGATAGATTTATGTATGTGTGTGTATATTTACATTGAGATTTTAAACAGTGAAGTATCAGGCTATGATCTTGTGTCCCCCTCAGAGTATCTTGTATATCATAGGTGCTCAATAGATATTTATTTATGATAACCTAATATCTTCAGACATAGACACAAATGTTATTCTTTGTCCTTTACAATTCTTAGGGACACATAAATGAATGAATCTGTCTATATATGTTAATTGGAAACAATATGTCTCAAGGCATGTGCATTATAAGTACGACATTGGCTTCAAGAAAGTAGACAACATGTGTGTCTGGGGAAATGAAGAGATATTATGAGTCAGGCTTCTTGGTCTAGCCTCTCTTTCTACTATGGTCTCTAGTCATAACCAGTTTGTACATTTAGAACCTAAGCTAACAGTTAATAATGTTGATATTTGATATTTCTGATTTCAAAATCAGTCTGGAAATTCTACTGCTCTTCAGAAGTCAGAAATCATTTGGGTTATGATGACAGTCTAAGAAAGCACAGGGCAGAAGGCTGAGGATTTCCAAGGCACTGGTCCAAGAGAATCTGTTATGCCCTTTGGGTAAAGTTCTACTTCTGGGAAAACTACAAAGGATGCATCATAACTTGAGGCCATGTTTCTCCCCACTCAATCAGTTGGATGTCTTGGAGATCTGGTCAACAAAAATCACCTAAAGGAGGAGTCCTTAACATTATGTGTCATGGAACTCTTTGGCAATCTGATAAAGCATATGGACCTCTTCTCAGAACAATGTTTTTAAATCCATACAATAAAATGCAGATAACTGCAACAGAAATCAATTGTACTGAACCAAAGTTCTCAAAATATTAAAAAGAAAAGTTCACAGACCTCACATTAAGAGCCGCTGATCTAAAGGATGCAGAATATACCAAAATGGGTCAATATTTTGGGGCAGCACTGCAGTTTTTCATAGTGATTTTAAGATACAAAATAATATTACCCAACAAACTCGATAACTTTAGTTCTAAGAAACATTCAAATATTTCTAAAAATAATTCCATCATCAAAGACTTGTTACCATTAGGAACATCCAAAAGACAGTACTATAGACTCTCAAGGCAATTCCAAAATTGTACATTTTTAAAGCCTCTGAGCAATGGTCTGCATTATTGGAATACATTTACCACTTCCCAAGCATCTACTATGAAGGGACTAATACTCCTTTGGATGCTCAGATTTTACATTCATTATTAAACTTGTCTTATTAATTGAAGTCACATGCTGAATTTTGTTGTTTTTGCTGTTCATCATTTTGGTCATATCTGATTCTGTCTCATTCCATTTGGAGATTTCTTGGCAAAGATACTAGAGTGTTTTGCCATTTCCTTCTCCCACCCATTTTACAGATGAGGAAACTCATGGTTACACAGCTAGTAACTAAGGTCAGATTTGAACTCAGAAAGAAGGAGTCATTCTGACACCACACCTGACACTATCCACTGTGTCACGTCACTGAATTTTGAAGACTCATCAAAGTCCCTTGCTAATCCATGTCCTATTCAGCATTGCCTATCCTTTGGCTATGCACAGCTACTTCCTACAGTTTACCCAATTATGTAAAACTATTGCAATTTGAAGTTTAAAGACTTCTCCTATTAAGGTGTTTGTGTACCTTAGTATCAAGGCTCAGACTCAGTTCACTATAGGAAGTCCTTGGAAAACTCATGAATTCTTTGATGACTTCAAGCTTGCCTTCCTGTACCAAGGGTCATAATAACAGCTCATACTTATACTGTGCATGGATACGTGCTATTCTCAGTGTGAAGTAGGCAAATACTCATATCCCATAAGATACTCAGGGATATTATGTTCTCTTTTTCCTATTAAGATTTGTTCTCAGGAAAAGATTTGATAGCCTTCATTCATGGTTTCCCATGAAGTCCCCTTGTATCCTTTCTGAAGTGATTTGCCATTAAATCTGCAGTACGCAACGAAAGAATTTGTCCCCCATTGCAAGTGTTCAAGGTACCAGCCACCAAATGATGGATATGATGTTTAAGAGATGTATGAAGGTTTTCCAACTAATAAATGACCAAAGGATGTGAATAGGTATTTTCAGAAGAAGAAATCAAAGCTATTTATAGTCATGAAATACTATTCTAAAATACTACCGATTAGAGAAATGTGAATTGAAACAACTCTGAGGTACCACCTAAAACCTATAAGGTTAGCTAATGTGACAAAAAGGGAAAATGATAAATGTTCAAGAGAATGTAAAACAAAAACTGGGACACTAATGCACTGTTGGTAGGATTGTAAACTGATCCAACAGTTCTGGAGAGCAATTTGGAAAAATAATCAAAGGGCAATCAAACTGTGTCTACCCTTTGAACCAGCAATATCACTACTAGGTCTGTATCCCAGAGAGATCATCGAAAAGGGAAAATAACCTGTATGTATTTTATAGCAGCTTTTTTGTTGTAGCAAAAAATTGGAAATTGAAGGAATGCCTATCAATTGGTGAACAGGTGAACAAGTTGTGGTATTTGTGCTGTAAGAAATGATGAGCATGTAGATTTCAGAAAAACTTGGACTTACATGAACTCAGGCAAAGTGAAGTGAGCAGATCCAGGAGAACAATGTACACAGTAAGAGCAAGTGTCAAATGATCAAATCTGACTAATTTAGCTCTTCTCATCAATACAATTATCCCAAGACAATTCCAAAAGACTATGATGAAAAATGCTGTCCACAGCCTGAGAAAGAACCGATGGAATCTGAATGAAGATAAAAGCATGCTAGTTTTACTTTCTTCATTTTTTCCCTTTTGTTCTGCTTCCTCGTACAATATGACAAAAATGGAAATATGCTTTATACAATTGCATATATATAACCTATAACAAATTGTTTAATATCTTAAAAAGGAAGGTAGTGAGGGAGGGAGAAAATTTGAAATTCAACATTTTAAATAAATGTTAAAAAATTGTCTTTACATGTAATTGAAAAAATAAAATGCTATTTAAAAGAAAAAAAGGAGATGTGAGGAGGAGATTTCCTTGAGTACCTGAAATTATGTTAATGAAGCTTGCTATCTATTCTGACCAACTAATACGGTCAGATTGAGTGGGGGCCACACGAATACAATTTTCCCTTCCTACAGATGGATAAACCATTTATAACAAGGCAAATGCAAGTTAAAACAATTGAGTTTTCTGAGTGAGAGATGTTTCAACTTAGATGCATCAAGGACAAAAGGATAAAATTATTATATGCGTGTGCTGTATGTTGGTGCAGAGAGCATGGGGGAATACAGGAAAATAAATCAATGTAAAGGATTAAGGGATGCTACTGGAAACCCAAATTAGCTCCAAAGGAGTCTGCAATTCTTAGTACAATAGTTAGTAGTTTAGGAAGTAGAACTTTCTAAAATGTCCTTCAGTAACTTCCTCTTTTGAAGTCCATGTAATTTCTTTATACTATCCTTTCCCCATCCTTGTTTCATCTCCAGGAACTTCTCCAAACTTTCTTAATATCTTTATCATTTAGCTCATGATCTTGCCTCCAACCCATATCTTCTTAACATCCCTGGAACTTCAATGTTCCTGTTGACTGTCCCTTAACATTGTATAGGGAAAAGGGCATTGGATTTGAATTTCTGGGCCCTGTGTTCAAGTCCTGGCTCTGCCACTTACTGTCTATGTATCTATTTGCATGACAGAAGTATTAGATTAGCAGAGGTCAGATGAGTGGGATCACCATTTTCCCTGTTTCCTGGTGATCGGGTGCTACTAAATTTAATGACTGAGTGATCTCTTTTAGCAGTGAGTCATTAGCCAAAGTCTGATGCCTCCTCTGATATGAACTTCTGGCTTCTCTTCTTTTTCTCCTCTAGTCCCAATCAACTTGGGAGGTCCTCAGTGTCTCAACAACTTTAGTCGGCAAAATGTCAACAAGTCCCCTCATTCTAGATAAATCAGCCAAACACCACACTGAAGGAATTTTGGTGAAATGCATAAAGAAGTAAAGAGGCTAGGATTTTTTTTTGACAATCCTATACTATACTGGTGATTAACTATGCCGTTACTGCTCACAAAAGAACAACAATAGACTGGAGGAGGTAAGGATATGGAACATTCTGACAGCAAAATAATGAGTTGACAGTGTAAATATGTGGTCCCATTCATCAGAGCTCCATAATAGCCAGTTTGAAAAAGCCTGATTAACACAACCCAACACAACACTAGGATGAAATCCATGGCTAATTTTATATAATCAAGGAAGTATATTTTAAAATATCCAACAAAAATCACCAATATACTCTGCAGTGGTGAGCAGAGTGGTGACAGAGATGAGAATGCAGGTACCCATGTCATAGTGACAGTTATACACAAAGGCAAAGCCAAAAAAGAGTATGGAGTATTTGAATGAAACATAAAAATGAAGGGGAGAAGAAAAGAAGGCAAAGTAAGAAGCAAAGGAATATACAAATAGTCTAAAAGATATGATAAAGGATCATGCCAGATACAAGGTAATTACCATGTAGACTACTACAAAGAGGAGGACCAAAAAAAACCTTAATTGAGTGAGTGAAAAACTTTTTCTGAGAAAAGAAGAGATTCTGACAAGGGCAATGCCAAACGATCTTAACACTCAATACAGACAGAATGAGCAGGAAAAGAATCTAATTATAGAGAAGAGAGAGTACACTCTAAAAGGTTAGGGGATAGAACTGGTTATGACAGCTCTTCAGTGTTCTTACATTTTCACTGGCTTCAGTAATGCAGCAGTAGAATTAGGTTCAAAGATTCTGAATGATGGAGTGAAGGGCCTTGTTGAAGCTAATGGGGGAAAGGGAAAATAGTTTCTAACAGGAGTTAGTTCAACAGGAAGAAATGCATGTCAGGCAGAGAGAGTAGTGTTCTGGCAGGGAAAGATAGGGAAGAAATAGGTGTAGGAAAACAAAGACCTGATGGAATTCTTGCATAACAGCCCTCAAAAGTCAGCAAAACAAATCCTACAATATGGGAGGATTGTAGGGGAGGAAGACTGAACAAGAAAAACAACAAAGAAAATAGGGCACTAACAACATCAGAGAAGAAAATGATTTGTGACAAATCAGGATGAAGCAACAATAAGTCAAGCATTTTCAAGTTGATGTTTATAATGTACAAAATAATAGAGCAACTGATCAGAAAAGAACACCTTTTTTCTTTTAATAGGTCTGCAAAGTGGATCTCTTAAGTTGTATTTGTCTTATTTGACTGTGATTGTCAAGAAGGAAAGTACAGTTTCTGTGTCAGAAAATTTTCTGGTTTGGTAAAGAAAGGATGCTAACATCTCAGTCAAGGGTCTCATGGAATCTGTTACCTTATTTGTGAAACCGATTCAAATTGCCAGCTCTGGAACACAAAATCAATGATTGGGTTGGCTTAATGGGACTTGATTCAATATTTTATTGGAGTAGCTCTGACTTCCAAACCCAGACTGATTTGCTTTTAAAACATCCAACTCTGATGGAAAAAAAAATATGCTTACCCATTGGGGAAAACAAAATTTAAAGTAATGCTATGTCAATTTGGCATAATGTCTTGGGAAAAATTTGTACTTATCAAGTGGATCCAGGACCAGAAAACTGGACTCATTCATTTACAGCTAGTCCGTTGGGAAATTCTTAAAGGAGGATTTCTAGAAGACCCAATGATTTCCATTGAAGCACAAAATTCTCATGAGATTTCAATAATCAATTTTTTCACCATAGAAGATGATCCATTCAGGTCATTGTAATAATATAATGTTATCTTACATTTGCTATAATATTTTGTTGCATTATTTAGCATTTTTATAACCACCATATGAGACAGGAAGGGTAATTACTGTTACTTTCATTCACGTTTTTCTTTTTAACTCAAGATGATTCTGAGACTCAGAAAGGTTATGTGATTTACCTGAAGAGGCAATGATGAATAGGACTAATACTCTGGTTTCAGGACTCACAATGCAGTTATTTTCATTACACTACACTAAGCACACAAAAACGAATAAATAAAACATTAATTAAGTCCCTGCTTTGTGCCAGGTACTGGGAGTGTGAAGATATAAATCAAGTAGCACTTGCCCTCTAGAAGCACACAGTCTACTGGAAGAAGTTCTTTCTATTCTATGATTCTAACCTGAAACATAGAAAATGGTCTCTTCAATTTAACAAGTCAACAAACTCCTACTAAGTACCTAAATATGCACAAAGGCTCCAGAGACACAAGGAACTTCATTAGAATATAGCAGGTTTATGAATGAAATGGCTCTCTGTCACTCTGTCTCTGTCTCTCTCTTCCTGTCTCTGTCTATCTGTCTGTCTCTCTCTCCCTCCCTCTTTCTTGGCCTTGATTTCTTTATTTATAAAATAATAATAATAGACATAGGACTTTCAGATTATTATGAGACTCAAATGAAATGATGGATCATACAGCACTTTGCAAAACCTAAGGCAGTCTATTCATAGCAATTATCCTTTTAACTGTACTTTAGACCTCTCCTTTGCACTATATTATGATAATTTGTGTATGTTACCTTTCAAATTAGATTGATTGTAAGCCCCTTGAGCATAGGGAAAGTATTTTTTAATCTCTTTATCCCCAGTGCTTAGCATAGTGCCTTGCACTTAGGAGGTTTGTTATTTTGATTGCTTGATTGATATCTTTATCAGGCTCCTAGACTTCTCTTTTTGCCATATTTCTTAGTATAGTTTTATCCCAAATGGTAGCTAAAATTCAGTACAAAGATTTCTACAGTGGCTTATCTTGAATCATAGAACCCTATACCAATAAGTCTGGAGGTCACAGAGTTCAACACCTTCTTTGTAAAGATTAAACAGCAGAGGCCCAGAAAAGGTAAGAGATATTCTTAAGTGTGGAAAGCTAGTCATTTAACTCAGTTGAACAAGTATTCACTCCGTGCTTATTCTTTCCTAATTCTGCATTGGTTTTTCACCCATTTCTATTTAAACTTCAAAGACTTTGGGGATAAAAGTCATATTGTCTTATGATGGATGAAAAGACACTCCAGAAGTTAGAAGAATTTCAAATAGGTACTTGTTGAATCTCCATCTTGAAGAGAAAAAGAAAAGGCCAGGGACTTATCTTATTTATATATTTTATTCACTTACTTTTCCCTTATGTTACAATATCTTAAATGTCTAAGTAGGATGAGGCTTGTATCTAGAAGGATGACCACCAAATGATGGAGGCTTTTTACCACAGCCATTCATTTTGGTGTATGGAGGAAGAGTTTCTGAGTCTGAGTCAAGTTTGCACGTGGTAGGTACTTTTGTGGTAGGTAAACATTTGCTGAATGGATGTTATTAAATGAACCAAATCAAGAACTGTCTCATGAAAATCAACAGGACAACTCTAATGTCTTAGGGGAATTCTGGGTGAACAATCTATGATAGTCATGTGACAAATTATAAGCTAGATGGATAGTACTGATGTCCATTAATAGCTACAAAATTACCATACTGATGAAAACAATAATCATATTCTTCTTTTAAAGGAATATAGTATAGTGACTATTCAAAAGAAACTTTTATTAAGTATATACTGTAAGGCCATAGAGATACATTTTTGTTCTCCTTCTAATGGTACACTTATTTACTTAATGTCTGTTGTCTTTATCAAGGGTCTGTGAACACATCACAATGTTGCTTTCTTTAATCTTTCACAAAAAAGCTAAATTGGTAATCCATAACATTGTGTTTGGAGTTTTGGGTATTCTAGGAATTACACATCAAAAAGAAATTTGGAATCATTAAAAAGCATTTCAAAATTTCCCAAAGGCAATCCAGCCCAATTCCCTCCTTCTGGTGAGTTCTTAGCCTAATACACTGCTCATGCTCAATATCTGTCATGTATTAATTTATAAATATATGTGCATATAAGCATTTACACATACATGTACACGTGTACATATATACACATGTATGCATATAAGCATTTACATATACAATCACAGGTATGCATTTGTATATCTTTATATAAATATACACTTGTATGTCTTTATATAAATATACATAAATATATATAAACATATATGTACATACCAAAATATGTACATACATATGTGTTCTATTTGTATATACATATGTATACATTGCATTTATGTAAACACATATCCAAATTATGCATACATATGTACATACCTATAATCATGTGTGTACACACTTATATACACTGAGGGCTTTGCTCTATTTGTGGAGTATCTGATTATATGTTTTGAAAATAGGCAATCTTCATTTCTTACTTCTTTTTCAAATTCTTGAGTAATTCTTAATCTCATTTAGAAAGTTCTGCAATATTTTGGGGTTTGATTCTACGAGCAAAATCAACAAACACTGAATATTAAACAGTCAGTATTATGTCATCCACAAATAGGAATATCTTAAAAAAGTTACCATTTATAAGGAATACCTCATATTTTCATGCTATACTGGGCATCTTCTATGATAATGACAAATACTTTTGTAACTATATGTCTCAATATTTTATACTTTGCTTAATATTAATAATCAAGGAATTACTGAATATAAGTACTTGTGTACTTATACTCAAAGGAGCTTGTTATTATGACATGCACAAGAGAGATAGTCTGTTTGAGGACAACCTTTAAAGAAATATTTTACTCTATTCTGTCAAACCCTTTTTCAAGCAAATCATGGTAGTATCTTGTATCCTCCATTTTTTTCAGTGCATTGTATAACTGTCCAGATATTATCTGCTGTAGAACATTATATTCTCAAGGATTTGCAATCCAACTACATTTCAGACTCTAGACAACAGATTTTCTTCATCCAGCTTTTCCTCCACTATTCTGAATTCTTGACTAATTATTAATTTCACTTAAAAAGCTCTACCTTTCTATTTCTCAGTCTCTTTTCAAGAGTACCCCCAATATATAAAGAGATTATTCTCATAAAGAATATATGAAGATAGGAAAGTAAGCATATGAGTCAGTAATTGTTTATATGTTATTAGTCCATTTATGTTCATAATATCAATGAGTTTTTCCAAATATATAGAATTATCCTTTTCTTCAGATATACTAAATACTTATTCCTCAGTGGTCCCAAGTTGTATCATTTCCAATAGGGATGACCTTTATGAACAGCTGGTTTAGTGATGATAATCATCTTTTTTTCTTCACTGTCATTTGAAAGAATGAATACATTTTTTCTTTCTCACAGAATATGAAGTACTGATGTCAGAGTTGGAGATGTGGTGCTCTTGTCAGTAATGTAAATATATAATGTAAAAAATAGTTTTTCATAGAAATATCCACTGACATTTTCATTTTTGGTTGATTTTTCACCTTCAATTTCATTCTCAGTGCCATAGGATAGTCTCCCTTAGCTCTCTTGCTAAATTTTCTATGAGTTTGTTTTTCATTGATGGCTTCTAGCTATTTTGTCAGGTGACAATTCTCAAATGTTCCAATATAATTCTCTATGGGAATTTTATAAATAAGTTTATAGTATAAATTTATATTACCCTTGAGTGTTCTACCTTTATAGATGACCTGTGATATCAAGTGTGTGCTGCTGGGTCTATTTCTAGGCTCTTTTTTTCTCTTCATTGTGTCGATTAAACTTTCTTTGAAAATAAGAACATTCATTAGAATGGGTAAAGATAACATGGAGAAGAGTGCTAGAAGTGGAGACAGAAAGAGAGCTGGTAGCAATGGTTAAGAAATAGCTGGGAAGTAGCATGCATTCCTGAGACCTGCCAAGAAAAGCAAATGCACACATGTCAATATCATGGGACCTGGAAAGTCTGGTGGAAGGGTGGTGAGGACAGTATTAAAAGTAGAGATGACAGAGTGAAAAGATTACCAGTAAGTGAATGAAATAGTAGTGAGTTTTCCTGAGAATAAGGATGATGACATCAATTGTGTCTGCTATATGTCTCATTCATTCCTGCTTGAAGAAGTGTTTGATTAATATGAGTTCATGGGGATGGAGTACGAGGATAGTAGTGATGATTTAGGTGGGAACATATCCAGGCAAATAAAGGAATCAGATGGCATCCCCAACTCTGACTAAAAGAAGTAACAACACTTTAATTCTACAAGTTAACAAGGTTCTACAGATAATATGCACAAATATGAGTGTGTGTATGTGCACATTTACGTATGTGTTTTTGATTGGTGACATTTATGTGTAGTATAGTTGCTCTGCTAAAATGATGAGTTTCCCATTAGGAAACAGATGCACAGGTGGAGTTGTGAACTGATCTAACCATTCTGGAGAGAAATTTGGAACTATACCCAAAGGGCAATCAAACTGCGCATCTTTGATTTGGCAACACCACTACTAGATCTTGATCCCAAAGAGATCATTAAAAAAAATGGAAAAAGACTTATATGTTCAAAAATACTTATAGCAACTCTTTTGTGGTAGTAAAAAATTGGAAATTGAGGGGATGCCTATCAATTGGGGAATGTGTAGATAAGATGCACTGCTACTTGCAAAACCAGACTTCCAAAAAACCTGGACAGACTTTTATGACCTGATGCAAAGTGAAGTGAGCAGAACCAGCAAAATATTGTACACAGTTAACGGTAACATTGTTTGATGATAAACTATGAATGATCAATTCTTCTCAGCAATCAATGATCCAAGATAATTCCAAAAAATTCACTATGGATAATACCATCCATATCCAGAGAAAGAAATGATAGCCTGAATGCAAATTGAAGTCTGCTATTTTCACTTTATTTTTTCATGTATTTTTTTCTTTTGGTCTTTTTCTTCTTTCACAGCATTACTAAGGTGGAAATATGTTTTGCATGACTATATAATGCACCTATATAATCAACATCAAATTGCTCACCATTTGGGAGGGGGGCAGAGGAAAGGAGAAAACTTTGGAATTCAATTTTAAAAAGAACACTAACAATTGTAATTAGAAAAAAGAGCATGCTGTTTAAAAAAAAAAAACCTATGGATCACCCAATAAAAGGGTTCATTTTCTTGAAAATATGCACAATCTTCAAGCTGTTTTAGCTCCCCTGAAACTAACGCAGTAAAACTCTGTGCTGAGAAGTGCCCTGATATCTATCCCTGCCAATGGATCATGGTAAAGTCTTTGCCTCAACTTATCACCTTAGTTTTCTTATAGGTGAAGTATGACAGAAAATGAAAATGGGATGGACAACATTCATATTGCCATTTACAGTATGAAAAGGTATAAGGGAGAAAAAGAACATTACCTCAGATATTCAATAGCATACATAACACCTTCCCTTCGTAAAAAAAGTTAGTCAGTTTCGTAATTCATGTTTGGTAAATCCTTCTGTGCAAAGTAATCATGATGTTGAGACTCTTTATATTTTTTTAGAAGCTATACTGGTGCACAGTGAGATGGATAAGCTTTTACCAAGTTTGAAAGATCTTAAAATATGGATCTGGATGGGGGGGGGCAGGGGCAGAGCCAAGATAGCAGAGTAGAAGGACAATCTGTATGACTTCTCCATGCATAGCCCATAAAATACCTGAAAAAATAACTCTAAACAAATTCTAGAGCAGCAGAAGCCACAAAATGACAGAGCAAAAGAGATTTCCAGCCCAAAGCAGCCTGGAAGGCTGACAGGAAAGGTTGATTACACTAGGTTTGGAGCAAAGCACAGCCCATGGAATGCAGTCCACAGAACACAGCCCAGCTTTGGCTGTGCAGCATGGCAGGGACAGGAATGGGCCAGGCTTCAGAGTGCCTTGGCAGAAGCTACAGTTCCCAGATCCTTCAGCCTACAAATGCCAGAGACAGTTTCAAAGTCAGTGAGAAAGCTCTTTCACCTGCATGCGAAGGGAGAAGGGTCCTACCCCTAGCTCCAGCCTCAGGCAGCTGCAGCAGCAATATTCATTTCTGGAGCTCTTGGCCTAAAGACTCTGGGGGAATCAAGCTGTTGATCTGGGTCTCAGCCCTTAGTGGAGGAGCACTGGCTGATGGAGTTAGTGGAGACTCTGGAGAGGGAATTCTCCTAGGCAGAAAAGTTTGTAGTAGCTCCCAGACCAGAGCAGAGGCCAAGAGAGGAGTAAACTCCTCTTCCTTTATTGTGCCACCCTGGAGGAAGTGAGAACTTATAGGTCCCTAGAGTATACCCTCCACTTGACAAAGGACTCAAAAGTCTAGTAAATGGATGAGAAAATGCCTGAAAAAGGGAAAAATAAGACTATAGAAGGTTACTTTCTTGGTATCTTCTTCCATCCTTTCTGTTGTGGAAGAAAAATGCATACCATCAGAGGAAGACATAAAAGTCAAGGCTTCTGCATCCAAAACCTCCAAAATAAATATGCAACGGTCCCAGGCCATGGAAGAGCTCAAAAAGGATTTTGAAAATCAAGTAAGAGAGGTGAGGGGAAAAATTGTCAAGAGAAATGAAAACAATGCAAGAAAATCATGAAAATTGAGTCAACAGCTTGCTAAAGGAGGCCAAAAAATGCTGAAGAAAATAATATCTTCAAAAATAGACTAACTCAAATGGCAAAAGAGGCCTAAAAAGCCAATGAGGAGAAGAATACTTTAAAATTCAGAATTAGCCAAATAGAAAAGGAGGTTCAAAAGCTCACTGAAGAAAATAGTTTCTTAAAAAGTAGAATGGAGGAGATGGAAGCTAAGGACTTTGTGAGTAACCATAAAATTACAAAACAAAACCAGAAGAATGAAAAATAGAAGATAATGTGAAATGTCATTGGAAAAACAACTGATCTAGAAAATAGATCCAGGAGAGACAATTTAAAAATTATGGGACTACTTGAAAGTCATAATCAAAAAAAATCATAGACATAATCTTTCATGAAATTATCAAGGAAAACTGTCCTGATATTCTAGAACCAGAGGACAAAACAAATATTGAAAAAATCCACTAATTACCTCCTGAAAGATATCCACAAAGAAAACTACTAGGAATATTGTAGCCAAATTTCAGAGTTCCCAGGTCAGGGAGAAAATATTGCAAGCAGTCAGAAAGAAGCAATTCGAGCATTATGGAAATACAATCAGGATCTAGCAGCTTCTACATTAAGGGAGTGAACAGCTTGGAATATGATATTCCAGAGGTTAGAGGAGCTAGAATTAAAACCAAGAATGACCTACTCAGCAAAACAGTATAATACTTCAGGAGAAAAATGGTCATTCAATGAAATAGAGGATTTTTAAGCATTGTTGTTGAAATGACTAGAGCTTAATAGGAAATCTGACTTTCAAATACAAGAATGAAGAGAAGCATGAAAAGGTAAACAGGAAAGAGAAATCATGAAGGACTTACCAAAGTTGAACTGTTTACATTCCTTCATAGAAAGATAATATTTATAACTCTTGAGACTTTTCTCAGTATTAGGGGAATTAGAGTGTATATATAGACAAAGGGCACAGGGTGAGTTGAATATGAAAGGATGATATAGAAAAACCAAAATTAAAGGATGAGAGAGGAATATATTGGGAGAAGTAGAAAGGGCAAAATAGAATGTGGTAAGTTATCTCACATAAAAGAGACAAGAAAAAGCTTTTTCAATGGAGGAGAAGAGAGGGAGTTGAAAGGAAAAGGGTGAAACTTACTCTCATTGCTTTTGGCTTAAACAGGGAATATCATGCACACTTAATTGGGCATGAAAATCTATCTTACCAGGTGGGAGAGAATGAAAGAAGGGATGACAAATGGGAAGAAGATTAGAAGCAAAAACTTTTGAGGAGAGACAGGGTCAAAAAAGAAAATAGAATATGTTTGGGATAGGATAAGATGGAGGAAAATATTGTTAGTCTTTAACAACATGACTATTATGGAAGTGTTTTACATGACTACACGTGTATAATCTATATCAAATTGTTAGCCTTGTCAGTAGGGGTGAGTGGGAAAAGAGAAAGTGAGTGAAGTTGGAACTCAAAGTTTTTTAAATGCTTGTAAAAATTGCTTTTACATATAACTGGGAAATAAAACATACAGACAATGGAATATTGAAATCCATCTTGCTCTACAAGAAAATAGAAAGGAAGGGGATAAGAGAAGGGAGGGGGTATTACAGAAGGGAGGGCAGATTGGGGGAAGGGGTAATCAGAATGCATGCTGTCTTGGAGTGGGCAGAGGGGAGAGATGGGGGGAAAATTTGGAACTCAGAATCTTGGGTAAGTGAGTGTTGAAAACTAAAAATAAATATTTTTTAAAAAAAGAAATGATGGAAAGTACACTTTTTATAATGTTACCTAATCTTGAAAGATCTATAGCTCTGCGAGATTGTTTATCCTCACTACTATCAGTAATTTCAGTATTATTTAGACAGTATATCATTATGGGACAGCTTGGCATAGTAGAATATTGGATTTGAAGTCAGAAAGATCTAGGTTTCAATTCCACTTCTTGACACTAACTACCCGTGTAACCTCTGAACCATCACTTACCCTCTCTGAGGATCTGTACATTACAGTCAGGTTGTGATATGCATCAGCAGAAGGACTCTATATGCTGGGAGCTCTTAGACTAATGAAATCACAGGTCCCAGACATATCCATATGTTTGGGCTCACAAATAGTCAGTCAACAAACATGGGCACATACAAAGTGCCAGGCACATTGCTAAGCACTGAGGATACAAAAGAAGTCCAAGATAGTTTCAGATTTCAAGTAACTCACATTCTAATGGAAACACACGCACACTCTTGGATTGCTGAAGGAGAATCTCAGAACATGTGCTGTATGAGAAATAGAACTAAAATTGCTCTTAAAAGATCTCATCATTGGCATTTCTAATTGCATCAATTACCACAAAAAGACAGGCTCAGGTGTTGCTGCAAGATGTTATACCTCCAGGAAAGGAACACGTTCTCCTCTGAATAACTGCCTGCTGCATAGTATAATAAAAAAGAAACACACATACATCAAGGAAATCCCTCCTCTTAAAATCCAGATAATTAAGTGACATCCTAACCAAGCCCAGGAAAATAAAGGACAATGTTGGTTATGGTAATCTAATCTGCTGCTACTAACATTTCTTCTCTCTTAACATTCCTACTACATCTAGTAGCCTCTAAATACACATAATGGTGGAACAAAGCAGCCAAGAACTATCCTTTGCCAGTATTTTTTCCAGTTCAATTCTTAGTCTCCCCTATTACTGCCAGTCACATGGCTTACTACTAAACTTCTAATGATAATAGTAATGATAATAGTAAGTATGCAAGAAGTCCAGTGAACTTCCACCCTGTCATATCAGCCCCCTCCTATTGATTCTAAAACCCCATTCATTAACACTCATCCTCCACTGTCTGCTCCTTTTTTGCAGTCCTCCTCAATAAAACACCCCCAGCTTCCTACTCTAAAAATGTCCATTCCCTCCACTATGCTCTTTGGAATATCTACTCTAATTGCATTATAATGTATTTTTATTCAAAATATTATTCCAAAATAATATGGAATATATTCCATAATTCATGATTCAGATTGTGTTAATTCTTCACATACTGAATTGAGTGTGTTCATCCTTCATTGCTTAAGAAGATCATTCTATCAGAGAAATGATGATATGACTTGCACTTGAGTTTGTTTTGAGTGAGGGAGGGCTGTGCAGGTCACCAGCCTCACTTCTCCTCCAGAGTCATCTGAATCTGGATATTAGATGACTGGAGATGACCCAGAATGAGGCAATTGGGATTAAGTGATTTGCCCAAGGTCACACAGCTAGTGAGTGTCAAGTGTCTGAGGTGAGATTTGAACTCCTGACTCCTGCACTGGTGCTCTATCCGCTGCACCACCTAGCTGCCCCACTGAATTGAGTATCAGCTCCCAAAGCTCCAGGAGGATGGGAACCTCCTGCATACTTAGTATGTGTTACTATTAGGAATGCCTACAACAAATTTGTTACCTGTCTTAGAACTTTTATTTTCACCCTCCTTCTATCTTCTTGCATTTTAGTTCTGCACCTTTTCTTTTCTCATGCCTCTGATTTTTTTGCACTCACTAAGACCTGATTTCCTCATGACAACACTACATCCCTGGCCATCATTTCTAGCACCTATAGTGCTTTTACTTGTACCCCCTGACATACTGATCATGCTAGGGTATTCAGAATAATCCTTGTACTTCTGAACTCTCTATTTGTCACCACTAAGTGTCCTCTAATGCTTTAAATTTCATTCATTCTGTACTGATCACCCCATCAAAATTCTGGCAGCTTTTACCTACTGACCTCTAAGACACTCCCTTTCCTCAATGAGTTCAGTAATGTTCTCCTCAATTTCTTTCTTCTTACCAGGAAACTTAAACATACATAATGATAGTCTCTCAAACACTTTCACTTTAAAATTCTTCAACTTACTCATTTCTAATGACCTACCTAGTCACAGAGACATTCATACCATTAATCTTATCATCATGTACAAGTGTTGCACTTTCAGGTTCATATACTGGGAAATTCCTTTATCTGAAAATAACCTTGTTATTATACTGTCCCTTTGTCCTGAAACCCCTAATCCTCTTCTTTTTTCTCACTGTGGTCTTCGATTCTTCTACCCCTATCTACTTTCTCAGGGCATTAGCCTTGCAATGACAACATTTTGTTTCCTTTTCCTCCTTATCCCCTTGGTACAACACTTCACCTATAGCATCCTCTTCTTTCTAGTTCTATATAGCCTTATCCTGTCACTGACCTTGCCTAGTCAATTCCCAACTTTAGATTATACCCACTATTCTCTGCCTTCACTTCTATTCACATATTACTGAATGGATCTGGAGAAAATTGATGAAAATGCTGATGGGGACAACTACAAATGTATTAAACAATCTCATCTGGGTCTTTACTGTGACAAGGCAATCTGTTTTTTCCTCCCTAATCAACCAACCATGCCACTTACCACAGTAGCTTTTCTAAATATTTACATCTGTCCTCAAATTTCTTGTAGATTCTTACCATATCAGCAGAGAACTTTGCCTCATATTTGTTCTTCCTCATTTCACATCATTCAATTGTGTTCAGTTGTGTTCCACAACTATTTCTTTTTTTACCCCTGCATTACATGGTGAGATAGCCCTTTTGCTTGCCAAGGCAAAGACCTCTATATACACAAATGAACCTATTCCATATCATTATCTACAGAAGATTACTCCCTCTATATCCCCTCTCTTTCATCCATGTTACATCTCTATGTGTCTACTGACTGCTTCTCTGCTTCCTAAAAATATTTACATGTTCCTGCATGTCTCGTCCATCTTCAAAAAACCCTCATTTGGTCACTCCATCTCTAATAAATATCCTATATCTCTCCTCCTTTTGTGCCTAAACTTCTTGAGAAGGTTGTTTACAATACATACCTCCATCTTTCCCCTCGTTTTCTTGTCCCTCTGCAATCTGACTTCTGACCTGGTCATTCAATTGAAAGTATTCTCTCCAAAAATACCAGTAATCTCTTTTTGCCCCTTTGCCCTTTTTCATAATCTTCATCCTTCTTGACTTCTCTATAGCCTTTGACACCGTTCTCTTCATCTTCTCCTTAATATTCTCTTCTCTCTACATTTTCCCAACAGTACTTTCTTGGTGCTCTACCTACCTGCATGGTGACTCCTTTTGAAACTCTTTAGATGAATCTTCATACAGTTTCACTCACTCAATGTATTTCTTCCTGAACTCTCTCCTAGCCACTTCTCTCCTTCTATATTATTTCACTTGGTCATCTCATTGCCTCCAATGGATTTAATTATCTTCTCCATGCAGGTAATTCTCATACCTATTTATCCAGAGCCAACCTCTCTTCTGCCCTTCAGTCTCAGGTCTGCAACTACCTATTGGACACCTTTAATAAACCATCCCATAAACATCTTAAACTTAACATGTACCAAAATGAACTCATTACCTTCCCCCTCATTCTCCTATTCTTAACTTCCCCACATTATTGAGAGAGTCATTGCTTTCCTTATCACCCTGACTTGTAACCTAGGTATTATCTTCAATACTTTACTCTCTCAAACTCCATGTCCAATCAGTTGGCAATTCCTGAATATTCTACCTTTATGACACCTCTTGTTTATGCCACTTTCTCTCCTTTGACATTAGCACTGATAAAATCCATCACTTCAGACCTAGACTATTGTCATAGCCCTCTGGTTTCCCTACATCAAATTGCTCCTCATTTTGGTCTATCCTCCACTCAGCTATAAAAGTAATCTTTCTAAATCACAGGGTGTGACCATGACACATCTTGTACTGGTCAATAAAATATAGGGGTTCTCCTGCATCTCTTTAATCAAATATGAGATTGTCTGTTTAGCTTTTTAATGTCCTCCATGAACTTACCCCTTCCCATTTTTCCAGTCTTATACTTTACTCCCTTCTGCATACTCTACTATCGCATGTTACTTTACCCAAATATACTTTGTGCTCTCCTTCAGTACCCATGTTCTTAATCTCCATTATATGTCATCCTTCAAAGTTTAGAACAAATGCCTTTAGAACAAAACCTTTCTGATTTCTTTCCTGATCCTTACCTCCATAAACTATGAATAATGTCTCTTTCTTCTGTATTCAGGGAGCATTTATGAAGTATAGCACTAATGTAACACAAAATTTTCCTTTGTATTATTTCTTTTTTTATTACATTACGTATTTACCAGTTACATGTAAAAGAATTTTCAACAGTCATTTTTAAATCTTTGAGTACAAAATTCTTTCCCTTCCTCTCATCCCACACCCTTTCTTGAAAAGGCAAGCACTTTTATTTTAAATATACATGCGAGGTCATGCCAAACATATTTCCATATTAGCCATGTTGCAAAAGAAGATACAAACAAAAGAAAACAGTAAAATTAAAACTAAAAAGTTTTAAAAATAGTATGTTTCAATCTTTATTGAGAGTTTATTGATTCTCTCTCTGGAGGTAGATAAAATTTTTTATTATAAGTTCTTCAGAAATGTCTGGACCATTGACTTGATCAAATTACTAAGTCTCTTATATATTACAAATAGGTCCTTTTCCTTTTTCTTTGATCTCTCTGGTATAGAAACCTGATATTTCTGGACAAAGGGCCAGTTTTACAGCCCTTTGGGCATGGTTTATCAGACAATAGGTTAATCCAACAATAGAGTACTATGGTCATATATTGCTGTGCACTGTATATCTAATCTGTGCCAATATTCTACCACTTTATTTTTTAGCCCTACTCTGGCCATCTTGGCTCCACTCCAGGATGTCTTCCCTTGTATTATTTCTAAAGGACATTGTTTTCAATATGATGAAAATAAATTTTTAAGTTACTTAACAATAATGCATATATTCCAAAATGTAAAGTCAACCTCTTTGGAACTTAAAACTTGGACCCTATAATTCTAGAGTAAATTCGTGTACAAAATGCTTTAATGTTTGCAAAGCACTTTCTTCAAAATAACCTTATTAAACAGTTAGCAGAAATAGCATTGGTTCTTTTTTTACAGATGAGGAAACTGGACTCTCAAAAATTAATTGATTTTTTCATGATCCAATTCATGGTTGGCATTTGAGGAGGGATTTTCAGTTCAGGTCTCCTAAATTCCATTTCAGTACTCTTTCTACTATTTAATAGTTTTATATTCAACTTCCTTCTTTTTTGGTCCCTCTGCTAATTCCTTCTCCCTTTAACAAAGCATTAGAGCAGATATTCCTCAAGGTTTTGTCCTTTACAATCTTATCTCCTCACTATAACCTTTCCCCATTGAAAATATCATTTATTTCCAAGCCTTCTAGTATCATCTCTATGTAGGCACATATCAGCCATGACCTCACTCTGAAGCTCTAGCAACATTAGAATTTTTTTACCTAGAGGTACCACCATTTCCCTAGTTATTCAAATCTATAATTATTGTGTTCATGTGCTTGAAGGGCTGTAATATAAGAGAAAGAGTATGCTTCTTCTACATGGTCTCAGTAGAAGTAAGAGCAATGGGTAAAGGATAGAGAAAGGCAGATTTAGGATTCATAATGAAAAAAACTCCTCACAATTACATCTTCCTAAAAGTGACTGCCTCAAGACAAAGAATAAACTAGAATGCTCCTAATAAAGACTACATAACTATTTTCCAGGAATGTTGTAGAAGGTATTCTTCTTCAAGTACAGGTTGAACTAGGTAGCTTCTAAGATTTCTTCAATCCTGATATTTTATTACTTTATTCTGTCTAACTTCCCTTTCCCAGACGATAAGCTACCTTGAGGTCAAGACTTAATAAAATTAAAAGATTTGATGATGCTAATACTCCTTTAAATAATGGCACTCCCTATTCTATCTATAAGTAAAGTTACTGCTATATTCTCAGAACTGAATGACATAATAATAAATGGTTTGATGGATTTAAAGAAAACAGCAATGACAATGCTTTCTTTTACCAGTGATGAGTTGGCTAAAGGAGCAGTTGGTTGCTTTCTACAGTACAGATAAACTACATCATAAAGCAACTCAGAATATGAAAAAAAAAATTATAAATTAAGGAGCTAATTTGATCCCAGTTGCCCTATGATTCATTTCATAGATTTCCAAGTCCTCTTAGCTGTGTACCATAAATGCAACTTTCCATTTCCATTTCCATTTCCACCCGTATTTTGAGTCATTGCCACTACTTTCATTCAATCATCAAGCTGCATGTTTTTTTAAGATTTGAAGGCATCCCCATCTAGATTGTATTTGTCCCACCTTTAAAGCCTATCACTATGCTCTGTACACAGTAGGTATTCACCAAGCATCCACTATGATTTATTGATTCACAACTAAACTAGAGGGTCTAATCCAAAAAGCAATGTATAATCCCTTTGTAAAACACTGAGAAAGGTTTATGGAAGGTAAAGGATTCTTCAGTAGGCTTTATTTTCTTTATGTAGCAATAACACACATTTAAGCAACAATATTCTTTTAAGGTTTACACATTTTCCCCAAACAACACTGTGAGGTAAATAGTGCTCAATATTATAACTCCTGTTGTACAGCTGAGAAAACTGAGGTTAGCAGGTGTTAAATGACTTGCCTAAGGTCATAGATCCCAAGTCTCCAGTGCTCATGCAATTACAACTGTAATGTAATTATCATGTTTCTTTAGGACAGTTAAAGTAACGATGCAAAACAGAAATAACTTCAGTATCTTTGAATCCACCTTGGGTGACTTCACATAGTAATTTTAACTGGAAAATTACAATTTTCCTTAAAGGTTTACTTAACTCAAGTGTGGACTTTTTACTATATACTCATGATATAAAGAGATAAAGTATACAAGCTTTTAAGGTAAAACAATTTCCAGAGAAACACTGATACAATCTTGTAATCTAAGAGAAAAGGAAATTTTGACTTAATAATTAGAAATTCAGTTTATCTATGTGAGCAATGAAAAACTGAAACATGCTTCCAAAATAAAATATTCTTTGCTTTGACTCTGGTCCACCGTAAATATTTGCCTCTCCTCCCTTAAAGTACATGTGGTACAGTGAGAGTGATCGATGAGAAAACTAAGACCCCAAGAAGTTAAATGACTCGTTCATTCAGTTAGTTGTGGCAGGGATAGGAAAAGAACAGAGGTTTCCTGTAGCTTTGGAGTACTATTTTTAAAAAAGAGGGATAGAAAGTCCCTGTTCTTTGATTTTACTACTTTGGTAGCTGTGTGAGGAAGATGTGCATGAGAGTGTCTCATTTTTCTTGAACATTAGCCATTAAGGAAAAACTTCGTTAATTAATAGAGGAAAAGGGGTAGGTGGTCTGTTGGTGATACGGTAGACAGAGCTCTGGGTCTAAAATTTAAAGCTCAAAGTTTGAATCTGGCCTCAGATAGTGATTAGTTGTGGGATCTTGGGCAAGTCATTTAACCTCTAATTTCCTCAGTTATAAAATGGGAACAATAATAGCACCTACCTCATGAGATTGTTGTGAAAATCAAATGAGATATTTGTAGAGTAGTAGTAGTTCTGGTATCTAGAACATAGCAAACATGACACAAACACATATTTCTTTCCCTATTAGCAACAAGCCTTTTTCTGAGCAGTTGATAGACTCATTTCTTTTCTGCTGGCTATATTGCAAAGTCATTACTCATTAGCCAGTCACTGAAGTAGCAGACGACCCTTTCCTCCCCAAAATCAAAACCTTCTCTTTCCCACCAGCTTACCCTGTCCCTGTGGCAATATTTCTCTCTTCCAGACATCCTGCACCATCTAAGCAGATGACAATATTAGGGCAGCTGGAGGAAAGGAGCAGCTATTCTTTAAAGAGTGAGGTCTATCAGAAGCAAAGACCACATTTTTTTAGCATTAGAACAACTGCTTTGTATCAGGAGTTTTGTTGTGGGTATTTTTTTTCCAGCAAGCTCTCTATAATATGTCAATATCTTACTTGGGAAGGGTAATAGATTACCAATAATAGCTACATGTTTATCTGAGAAGTAGATAGCAGAGACACAACAAGAACAGAGAGTATGAGGATACTGAAAGGGAATAAAGAGAAGTACAAAAGAAGGGAGTGAGAATGTGGCAAAGATAAACTTGATCTAATGCACAAGTATGATCAAAGCCACTTCTAATCATTGCACTATGAGCCCAAGGAAAGAATTAATCATTAGTGTTATTATTCCAGGTACTGGCTAAATGAGGAAATATAAAGTCACGGGAAGAGGAAAGGCACAAGATAGTCAAAGGACTGGACCAGTTATAATTCCTGTCTTCTACCTCTCCAATCCATATTTCAGAGTTTTGGAGATCAGGTGTAAATTACGGTGATGTTTTAATTTTTTAAAGGAGCATCATTATAGTGTTCATAACACTTACTCAGACATGCATGTTAGTTTTCCTTGGAGAGAAGAATTTAATGCTATCTGAGTAGTATCCACTTGACCTTCAGCGATGAAGTCCCAATTTATAGGTGGCATTCTGCCAATATCCAAAAGTAACATGGAGATTAAGAGCATTCATCCATATCATCCAGTTCCACCTCTCCTAAGGAAACAAAAAGATCAGATGTTATTTATAAAGAGAGCCTTACAATCTGGTAGCCTGTAACAGGTGGTACCATTTTAGGCATTCTCTGGGCAGGTTTTGTTTCTGTGATAAGAATATCATGGTTTTCTAGACTGGTTAAGACCAGCCTGGCCCACTGAATTAATAAAGAGTGCCAACCTTGAAAGGTATCATTTTAGGACTTTGCCAGAATGAGGATCTCTATAGCTCTGAAGTTGTTAATAAACTAGGATTTAGTTTAACTGGATTTGCAAATGATTTTATCTAAGCTAACCCAATGAGAGTACTTGGGAAATTACAATATATAAAGTAGAGTAGGAAAGGGAGGATATACATGATATTTTGATACAGTAAGAATTGAGACAAGCTCTTTACAAGTATGGACTGTGTTATTCTTTGCCCCTGACTCACCGTATGTGCTTAATAAATGCTTGATGATTATTGTACTAGTAACAGACCCATTAGAACCTGAAATATCTTTCTATAGCCTTAGAATCCTAAGATCATAGCTATAGAACTGGATGAAATCTTGGAGGCCATCTATTTCATCCAATTCAACTTCTTTATAGAGAAAGATGGAAGTATAAAAGAATTCCCAAGCCTAAATTCTCACTGTCATCTCCAGCTATATTAAGGAATGCATTTTTGTGGGTTGTATTTTAGCTCCTGACTGCCACCATACCTGGAAGAAATATCCTCTACTAACGTGGTGCAATCTGGAGAGGGGACTAAAGACAACGGAAAGGATTTTATTCTTATATACTGTTTATGTGTCTCCTAAAAATACTGAAACATTGGCTTTTAGACTCCTGTTTCTATCTTGTTCTATGTCACTTTTGTCATTGCCTTGATTATCAGGCTAAGTAGTCTGAATTTTGTTCAGTTAGCAATGGAGGATCATTAAGGAATTCTAAACAGAAAAGTGGCACAACCATCTCTTTGTACAAGTAAATTATTTTGGAGAGGAGAGAAGGAAGGTAGGAATGCCTGCTGGGTTCCTATTGCAACCGATTAGGAAGGCAGTGGTGTGCAGGTAATAATGGCATAGTAGGAAAAATAGAGGGGGGGAAATGGATATGAATTTTACTTGTTTTCCATGTGCCAGGAAAAGGTTATCAAAGAAAAAGGAAATATAGTCCCTGTTCTCAATGATCTTATATTCTATATTTATATATAAGTACATATAAAATGTTTATCAAATAGAAAGACAATAACCTTAAAAGAGAAAAAACTAAACAGCTTCTGGGACCAGTAAAGGTCATCCACAGAAGACAATGTTTGCTATATCCTGAATTAAATCAGAATAAAAAATAATCTCATCGTGTTGAAGATTCTAGGTAATTGGTGATAAGTGTCACAGGATGAAGTTGAAAGAATACCTACTATGTGCATTGTGCTACACTAGCCACTTGGGATAAAATTATGAAAGGCAATATAGGCTCTGTCATCAAGAAGCTTAATATTGTTTGAGGAGGGAGAAAGAATAATTTTATCAAGTTCAGTGATGGGTACTATATTGAGAAACTGAGGCATAGGAATCCAAGGGGACAGGCAAAAAGGAAACCAGAAGTTGACAAAACGCACATTGTAGACCCAAGTTAGCTACACCACAAAAGCTAAATAGAGAGTAAGAGAAAAAGCCCAGAAAATAGAAACTGAGTAAAAACCATGGTGAAACTGGCACGAGTGAGAGATACACCCATGTCAGTGACAGATTATCAATGGATAAATGTCTGATATATGCTTTCTTCTCTTGAAGAAATTAAGCAACCTCATGTCTCAAAATATCCAGTACCTTATTAGGTCCTACACCTAACAAATAGTACCTTTGAGGAAAATCTAGAAAGTCATCAGTTCTTTTCATAAGTGATAAATCTGGGACTTCAAAGAATTCTTCAGGGAATAAAATATGGCTAATCCCTTCATTGCCACAGATTGCAGCCTGTATATGACTGGATAGATGATCTTTGATAATTGTTGTGGCAAAAATAAACAAAAAACAAATTATGTGTGTGTGTATGTGTGTGTATTCACATATGTGTGTGTGTGTGTGTGTGTGTGTGTATCCCTTAAACTACCTTAAGTTTGAGTATCTCTGAACTTATTGAAACTGACCTTCTTAGAGAGGAGACACAAGTCCTCATTGGGGCCTATATTTAAAGCCTTTCTTATTTAGGAAAATCTGTCAGCCTTCACTGTATTGATAGCTTTGTAGATGTGAGCATCAAAATGAGTAAAAATGAGTAACTAGAGTAGGATTTTATTCAAGGATTGTTTTTTCAACTAAAAACCCTATATATAGGAGAGGTTTTTTTTTTTCTTCAGTTATCACACCGAAGCAGATTAAGGATCTTCAAGTCATCAGTTGCTTTAGTATTTTAGCAATATATATTCTCCCCACATATGCAAATTGCAACCCTTAAAAGCTTCCAGTTCTATGCTATTTTGGTCCATTTTCTTTCATATATCCTCCATAGAGAATCTATTCAATGCTCAAGAACTATTCCACAATGTGAAACCCTGCCACTCACTTTGTGGCTACTAATGCAAGTCACTGTATCAGTTATCACTCAGTCTTGCTAATGAAATACCTACCTACTTTTCTGATTATATATTTTACCTCCTGCAGGGAGGTAATATCCTTTAAGACATTTGTGCACAAGTCATTGTTGTAGCCTCTGATGCACACCAATAAATCAATTTATCGAAGAATGACTGGTTCATTGAATTATAATATCAATCGGTTAAGTACCTAACATGTGTCAGACTCCATGCTAGGTACTAGGGATACAAAAAATATATTAATGAAAACAGTCACAGTTCTTTTATGGCTTACAGTATGGTTGAGGAAGATGGCATGTACACATAAGTAAATACAACATTTGATATATGGCAATATTTGGGGCACAGGAGGACAACTTTTTCTTAGAGTTTTACCTTGCACCTCTTTATTCCCTTTTGGTTCTGTCACAACTTCGATTCTTCTGAGACTGCAATGTTCTAAGATTTGCAAAGAGTTTATTGGTATAACTTGGAGAATACTCATGATAAAAAGACTGGTTATAAAGGGGTAGAGTCAAGATGTCATAGTAGAAGCATGGACCTACTTGAGCTCTCCCCCTACAAAGCCCTAAAAATCCCTGTAAAAAATGACTCTAAACAAATTCCAGAGCAGCAGAAGCCACAAAATGACAGAATGAAACAGATTTCCAGTCCAAGACAACCTGGAAGGCTGATGGGTAGGATCTATTTCACTGACTCAGAGTAGAGTGCAGCCCAATGTGAACCACACTGGCAAAGACAGGACTGGAGAAGGCTTCCAGGCACTGAATCATAGGTAGGTGCTGCAGTTTCCAGATTTCTCAACACACCAATGCCAGGGAAAGCTTCAAAGATGAGGATGATCAAAGCAAACAACTGGAGGAAGACATAAAAGTCAAGGCTTCTGCATGAAAAACCTCCAAAATAAATATGCAATGGTCTCAGGCCATAGAAGAGCTCAAAAAGGGTTTTGAAAATCAAGTAAGAGAGGTGAAGGAAAATTGGGAAGAGAAATGAGAGTAATGCAAGAAAATCATGAAAAACAAGTCTAAAGCTTGCTAAAGGAGATAAAAAATGCTGAAGAAAATAAAACTTTAAAAAATAGACTAGCCAAGGTGGAGCCAAGCTAGTGGAGTAACAGATGAACATTTCAGAGCACTGCCCTCACACTCAGCCAAATACCTCTAAAAATAGCTCTAAACAAATTCTGGAGTTGCAGAACCCACAGAATGATGGAGTGAAGCAAATCTCCAGATCAAGACAGCCTTCAAGGTGCCTGGAAAGTGTCTATCTCATCACACAGGGGGCAGGGGGCAGTCTAGCATGGGCTGCACCAGCACAGACAGGACCTGAGCAGACGCTGGGGAGATGAAAGGGCAAATTGGAAGGTCAGTAGAAAAAGCCTGTGGGACCAGTGTGGTAGAGTGGGGTGGTCCAGCCCCAGTCCCAGGGTGGCAGAGGGGGAAGGGGACAGAAACAGCAAGTGTTTCTGGAGCTCTAGGCCCACAAATTGTGAGGGAATTGAGTGGCTGGCAATACACCTCCCCACCCCCACTGGAAGCAGAAATCTACCTTGACAAATAGTTCAAAAGTCAAGTAAATGGCTGGGGAAATGAACAAAAACTGGAAAAAGAATCAATCTTACTTTGGGGACAAGAAAGATCAAAGCATGCAAACAAAAGACAACAAAGTCAAAGTTCCTCCAGTCAAAGCCTCCAAGAAAAATACGAATTGGTTTCAGGTCATGGAAGAGTTCAAAAAGGATTTTGAAAATCAAGTAAGAGAAGTGGAGCAAAAATTGGGAAGGGAAATGAGAGTAATGCAAAAACATCATGAAAAACAAGTCAACTGCTTGCTAAAGGAGACCCCCAAAATGCTGAAGAAAATAACACCACGAAAAATAGACTAACCCAAATGATAAAAGAGATCCAAAAAGCCAATGAAGAGAAGAATGCCCTAAAAAGCAGAATTGGCCAGATGGGAAAGGAGGCCCAAAAGCTCACAGAAGAAAATAATTTCTTAAAGATTACAATGAAGCAGATGGAAGTGAAAATCAAGAAATTATTTTTAAAAAACCAAAGGAATGAAAAAAATAACAGACAACGTGAAGTATCTTTTTGGAACAACAACTGACCTGGAAAAGAGATCTAGGAGAGACAATTTAAAAATTATGGGACTACCTGAAAGCCATGATCAAAAAACAAGCCTAGATATCATCTTTCATGAAATTATCAAAAAAAAAAAAACAGCCCTGATATTCTAGAACCAGAGGGTAAAATAAATATTGAAAGAATCCACCCATCACATCCTGAAAGAGATCCCCAAAGGAAAACTCCAAGGAATATTGCAGCCAGATTCCAGAGCTCCCAGGTCAAGGAGAAAATATTGCAAACAGCTAGAAAGAAACAATTTGAGTACTGTGGAAATACAATCTGGATACAAGATCTAGCAGCTTCTACATTAAGGGATCAAAGGGCTTGGAATAAGATATTCTAGAAGTCAAAGGAACTAGGCTTAAAACCAAGAATCACCTACCCAGGAAAACTGAGTATAATACTTTGGGGCAAAAAATGGTCATTCAATGAAATAGAGGACTTTTAAGCATTCTTGATGAAAAGACTGGAGCTGAATAGACACTATCACAAGAATCAAGAGAAGCATGAAAAATTAAACAGTAGAGAAAAATCATAAGGGACTTACTAAAGTTGAACTGTTTACATTTCTACATGGAAGGATGATATTTATAACACTGGAGACTTTTCTCTGTACTAGGATAGTTGGAGGGATTATATACATATAGACAGAGTAAGTACATAGGCTGAGTTGAATAGGAAGGGATGATATCGAAAAAGATAATATTAAGGAATGAGAGAGGAATATACTTGGAAGAGAAAGGGGAAAATAGAATGGGGCAAATTATCTCTCACAAAAAAGAGGCAAGAAAAAACTTCTTCAATGGAAGGGAAGAGTGAAGAGGTGAGAGGGAAAAAGTGAACCTCACTCTCATCACATTTGGTTTTTAAGGAGGGAGTAACATACATACTCAATTTGCTATGAAACTCTATCTTACGCTACAGGAATGTAGGGGAGAAGGGCATAAGTGGGGGCAGGGAGATGATAGAAAGGAGGGCAAATGGGTGGAGGGGGTAATTAGGAGTAAATATTTTTGAGGAGGGATAGGGTCAAATGAGAGAATAGAATAAATGGGGGAAGGATAGAATGGAGGGAAATACAGTTAGTATTCCACAACATGACTTTTATGAAAGTCTTTTGCATGACTACACATGTATAACATGTATAACATATGTTGAATTGCTTGCCTTCTTAGTGGGGATGAGTGGGGAGGGAGGAAGGGAGAGAAGCTGGAACTCAAAGTTTTAAAAACAAATGTAAAAAAATTGTTTTTACATGCAACTGGGAAATAAGATATACAGGCAATGGGGTATAGAAATCTATCTTTTCCTTCAAGAAAATAGAGGGGATAAGGATAAGAGAAGGGAGGGGTGTGATAGAAGGAAGGGCAGATTGGGGGATGGCGTAATCAGAATGCATGGGGTCTTGGAATGAGGGGAGGGGAGAGATGGGGAGAAAATATGGAACTTAAAATCTTGTGGAAATGAATGCTGAAACTAAGAATAAAAAAATTTTAATTAAAAAAACACAACAGTAAACCAAACCAAACCAAAACAAATAAACAAACAAAATTAGACTAACCCAAATGGTGAAAGATATCCAAGAAGCCAATGAGGAGAAAAATGCTCTAAAAAGCAGAAGGCTCAGATGATTCTTAGCATTTTTTTTTATCAACCAAGTATTTTTAATGAAGGTATTTACATTTTCTTGTACATAAATATCACTGAACACTTGATAGGCTACAGTATAGTGGAAACTTGACTTTTTTATGTACCAGAAAATTTTTTTTTAAATTATGTGAAAAGAGAAAGACAGATCTGTATTGCTGAAAGAATCAGGTGATTTTCCAAATGAAATCCAGTTAGGGTATGGGAAAGAGAATATGTTGATGTACTTTTGCTAAAATTGTGAATCAAAAGGGCCATGTTGAAAAGCAATATGGATTTGCACCTAAAAAGTCGCTGAACTGTCCATACCTTTTGACCCAACAATACCATTAATAGGTCTATATCACTAAAGGTATTTTTTTAAAGAGTGAAAGATGTCATATGTAGAAGAATGTTTATAGAAGCTCTTTTACAGTGATGAAGAACTGGAAACTAAGGGAGTGCCTATCAAGAGAGGAATAGCTAAGTAAATAGTATATGAATGTAGTAGAATATTACACCATATGAAATTATCAAAGAGAGTTTCAGAGGAATTGGGGAAGACTAGTATGAACTGACACAGAATGAAATAATGGAATTGGAACAATCTATTAAAATAACATTTAAAAGGAACAATTTTGAAAGACTTAATAATGTGATTAATGCAAAAATCAGAGATTTTAGAGGACCAATAATGTAGACTGTTATCCACCCAACAGAAATATGATAGACCAAACATACAAAATTAGACATTTTTTTAGACATGATCAACAGGGGAAATTGCTTTTCTTATCTATGCATGTTTGTCACAAGGTATTTTTTTCTTTGTTCCATTGGAAGAAGAGGAAATTGAAAGAAAGGTGCTTTTAATTGTTAAATAATAAAAACTAAAAACAAACTACCTTACTCTTTTTCTTTTACTCGACTCTAGTCCCAGTTCAGCTGCAACCTGTCCTAGATAGGTTCTTATTATTTTCTCTATTGCAATGGAGAATGACAGCATGGATTGTTTCATTTTTGTCTTTGTATCTAACATCTAACATGATTTCTGGCAAAAAGTAGGTCCTTATTTAACATGTACTGATTGATTTATTGATTTCCTAATTCACTGAACTTGTTGGTGAGATGCAAGTCATATAATGAACAATAGATTTTTTCAACAATTTTTCTTTCAGTATTCATAGATTGCATGGGACCTATAATATTCTGAGATTTTGTGTAATCAGCCCTACTTCATTCACCAACAGAAGTATCCATTTCACTATTTACAGGCAATCTTTATTCCATTTGAACCTAATTCGGGGCTGTGGCAAATGCCCTTGACAAACATTGTCTCCTCGTTTTATACTTCCCTTGACAGTAATTAGGAAATCATCAAATGGAATAGCTTATATTCACCAATGAATCAGGCATTATCTTAACATATGCATGTGTGCCTTCTTGTCTTGAAAGCTACATTTTTCTCTACTGAATCAATTTTAAATAAAGCACAATCAAAATGTATGTTGACTTGACTTGTAGGATCCTGTTAAGTTTTCCATTACAAATGTCTACTTCACTCTCTGAAAGAGATATTAATACAAAACCTGTGACTATTTTCACATTGACCTTTTTGGCTGTGTTTATCCTAAGGGCTACAAGAAAATACAGCCATATCCCCAAAATCTTCTTGTCTTTAAACATACAACAAAACTAAATCCATCAACTCTTTTGTCTTCAGGAGGAACTTGGAGTGATCCTTCTATTATTTGTAACTTTTGATGTGTCCCTGCTTTACTTATTGTGAGACTATTAATGTTGGTGTGCTTTAGTTCTTCCAATTATATATGCATTCATTGATCACTGGACAAAAATATCACATTTACAGTATAAACACTCAAGTAAGTCTTTTAGGCTTTTTAAAAACAGTGATTCTTAGGCACCCTCTGTCCTTGTTGCAGCCATGACTTTGTAAGATGAGAGCTATACAAGGCTAAGGGCAATTTAAAAAAATATATTTCATGTGTTGTCATAGCCAAACAACTCATTACATAGGAGTCACCCTCTAGGTCTGACATAAGTCTGTAGTGAGTTAACTTTGACCCACGGACAGCAGACTCAATCTTGCACTGGGATTTTATGCAAAGGATTTCCACCTCCATTTACACTCTGAAAGCAAAGATTTTTAAGAACCTAGGATCATCTCTACACTATAAGAAGTATTAGGGGTTGACTTGGAACAAGACAAATAAAATACTAGTAAAAATAGTCATATTCAAGATAATTGCAAGACATATTACAACTTAGCAAACTGCTCAAGATCAGAGAATATGTCTATTAACCTCCCTTTGGTGTGTAGCACATGGCATAATACTTCATAGGGGATGCTCTGTTTCTACTAATTACATCTCCTGGCTAATGCAACTTCCATTAAAATCTTTCATTAACTAATAACTTGTGAAGTTTTGAGAGAGATATAAAAAAAGGCTTATCCCAGTACTCTAGGCAAATATCGCATCATATTTTAATTAACATTTTCAGTATGCCACAGTCTGTGGTGATCATGGGTAATTTTAAATAGTATTAAATTTAGTATGGTTTCTCCTCACAATTTATATCCATGAAAACAAACTCCAATAATTACAGCAGCACAAAATGTCCTTTTTCCTCAGCACAACATCTTTTAAGACACAATAATTTGCAGTTAGCAAGTAGCCATGAGTGGAGATGATTCTCTTTTTTTTGCTGTTGTTGACAACCAACAACATTTACAATAAAATATCAATTAACTGGGAAACTTGTGGAATGAAATATTCCAGTTAACTGACTTTTCTAGTTAATCAATCAACAAGTATTTATTAAGCGCTTACTATGTGACAGGTACTATGCTAGGTGCTGAAGATAGGAAAATAAAACATGAAACATTTCCTGGTTTTTTTAGGAGCTTACATTTTATTGGGCAGAAAATGAAAACGTGAGAGAACAGATCTAATGCAAAAGGAATGTTTGAGCTGCTCTTTGAAGAAAACTAGAGACTCTAAGAGGTAGAGGTAAGGAAGAAATGAATTTCAGGTATAGAACACAGTCAATGTAAAACCTAGAGACGGAAAATAGAGCATCAGGTGATAAATAAATAGAACAGCAGCTTGATTGGATTGTAGGGTGGCTGGAAGGAATGATTGTATAACAAGACTGGTTACAAGCAGGATGTGAAAGACTTTAATTCTATGCCCAATAAAGCAGTTTAGATTTCAGTTTACAGGTAATAGTGAACACTAGTGTTCATTGAGTCATGGAGTGACATAGTAAGAACTCTAGGAAAATCACTTTGAAAGGGTGATGTAGAGGACAGATTAGAGTAGGCAGAGATTTGAGGCAAGAAGGGCTCAGATTTGGGGGGCTACTCCTACTTGCTATGTGTAATGCTGATCTTGGATATGAAATAATCAGAATGGTCATGTCTTCATTGCCAATCCCCCAGAATATTGTTAATCTTGTGCTTCATTCTGTGCCATACAGATGTGGGCTCTCACTTTGCTGTTGTCTAAAATCATTTCCTTCTTTGCCCTGACAGGATCTCTGAGATATTTATTAAGAAAAAAAGTTTTTCAGGAATGGAAGTCATTACCACTGTTAACAAACACATCAACAGAAGAAATAATGTTTCTTAAATAGAAAAGGGAAAGATTATTAAGGAAACCATTTTCACTTGTAAACTCCCATGGAGGCATTATTATTCATAATGAAATGTGAAAGGGAAAGGAGATGAAGAACCCAAGTACTTCTGTGGTTCAAATGTTTAGATACAAATTGTACTTGATGTTAAACATTATGGGGTTTTTTAGTTGTAATCCTGGAGAAGGTTTTTTAACTGTAATCCTTTTTTCTTGTATTTTAACAGAAACAATATATATTGGCTAGTGCTGGTTTTCTCTTTGATAGGGCAGAGACACTGCAGGAAGATGGTCAAAAAAATTTTAAAGGCCTCTTAGAAAATTGGTTTGGTTGATCACTAATGAGAACTAGTTTTCATTTTAGGGGGAGGACACCCGGTGGCTAAATCATGAACTACAGGAGAAATTGAAGGGGAAAAATATCTACAGTACAAGACAATGAGGTGGTGGAGTAGGGGAGTGATCTGTTTAAATAGCAGGTTAAATATGGCCTCACTTATAGATGGAGCAAGCTTATGTCTATCACTCCATTATTATTGATTCACTAAATTATTGTCTAGAAGAAACGTTCAAAATTATCTAGTCCAAATCTCCCATTATACAAATGAGGAAACCAAGAACCAGAAAAATGAAATGACTTGTCCAAAACCACAGAGCAAGATAAAAGCAGAACCCGAGCTAAAAACTAGGTACCCTCAGCTTCCAGGTCAGTTTTCCATCTCACCACAGCTGCAAACATTTCTTCACTTTTTCTAGGAGGCTTTTTACCAAAACAAAAATGTTTCTTTAAGGGTTAGTTGTTTTGTCCCTGATGCTTTTATGTAAATTTACTTGATGCAATTCTCTCCTTTCTGACTGAAGTTTCTGTGGATATCAAGGACATTAGGGAGACACTGACTATATAAAGAGGAAAAAAATTAGTGGGGGGAGGATTTGAGAAATAGTACTCCCGGTTGAGTGCTATTTCAATAAACCCATGCTAAACAAACTATTATCCAAAATGATACCAATTAATTCTGGGAGAAGTTCCAGCCCAAAACATACTGAAGTGACCATTTAGACAAAATATTTCCAAGGTCACACAGGCAGTTAGTGACTGAGTCAGATCAAGAATTCAAGATTCTGGATTGAGCACCTTCTCTGTCTCCTCTCCCTGCCCCCCACCCATCTTACATGTACAAGTCTTTCTCACTGAAGAACATAGGAAGTAAAAGAAATGTTCAGATTCTTTACCTAGTGTTTCCAATTGCCTTTTCTACTAAGATCAGTTGCTAGCAGAAGCCTGAATGACTGCCTTGCTTTTATGCATGACTTGTTGGTTTTAACTTTTTACCGGCTTAAGATCAACTCTCTTCAATCACAGTTTTAAGGACAAAGCATAGACATAGTCAATATGAGCATCATGGTATAATGACAAAAAATCTGTCCCTGGAGTCAGGAAGTAAGTCATCTCGCTGCACCTCATTCCCTTTATTTATGAAATGTGAGGGTAGTATTAAATGATTTAAAAGACTCCTCTTCCATGTTGACTGGGAAAAGTCTCTGATTGCCTATATGTAAAGTATAAGCCAGGCTGTTTTAGAAAAGTCTTATATACTCTTCTAATTTACTTTCTGTGAGCTCCAGCTATGAGAAAGATACTAAGAGTAGCCACAGTATGCAAAATATTCTTGTGAAAAGGGAAAGAGATATAACAGTTGAATCTTGTAGTGGCCTTCCAAAGGATCAGCATTATGGGGATGGCATCCACATCAAGAGAGACTCCTAGTGGATATATATTCTTCCTAAAACCCAGAGACTCAACTGGGTCTAAATCAGTCTCCATAAGCAATTTAATTTAACAAATACCAAGTATGTATTATAACCAAGGCACCAAACTAGATACTGGGAAATGTAAAGACAAAGATTCTAGAATGGGAGTCAGCCTGTTAACTAGCAGCAAAAGATTCCATTCATCTTATTCCTTAAATCCTGTATGCTGCCTACTTCCTCCACAAACATAACAGTAATGCATTGGAGCTGACCAGAATCAAAGTGGAGCTCTCCCAGTTCTAGGAATGATCCATTACTTAGGGTTTAGCTGCAACTCTAGAGCTGCTAGCTCTAAAATCCAAGACTTCCATTGCATAGTGTGAAGGCATATCAATTTACACTGATTAGGAGACTGTAATACATTATAGCAATAAATTTCTCCAAATTTCTTTTTTAAAATTACCCAAATTATACATACTACTCTCATTCTTGGGGGAGGGATTATATTTTGGGGTACATATAAACAATCATTAAATTAAGCTGTGCCTGATATTACATTCTGAAGTTGGGAAATGACTTTATTTGGACTAGAAGAGCTTAAAGGGAACCTCCTTTTGTTTTCCACTTTGGACTCATTAGTAAGACCCACAAGAAAAGCAAATCACTCTGATATTTTGAGAGCAGACTCTGAAATAGAAACTACATGGGAGTGACAACTCTTTTTTGTGAGGGTTGGCAGAGAACAAGGAGAAGGGAATCATTTTAACAGATCTTCTAAGTAGTACGTATAGCAAATGCCTGATTCACTGAACTTGTTAAAGTCTAGAACAAAGCTAGACCAGGATTAATGCTGAATCAGATACCTAACTGGGGTGATGAAATCTACTTGGAAGATGTTTAAAAATTAATGAGTCCACAGACATTTGTTTACTAAGCACCTACTATGGGCAAAGCAGGCATTAGGAACCATGGTGTAGAAATTATAGTGGAGGAAAAGCATGACTGCTTCCAGTTGAAATTGACACAAGACGAAAACACTTGAATCAACAGTGATATTACATTGTATCAGATTATACATAATTAAACAGTGCATTTTGTAGCATTGATTGAGCACTTTAAGAATTCAAAGGAGAGAGATAAATGAGGACCGTGCTAGTAAAGAATTTATCAAGGCAGTGGGACTGAATATGGATAGGGAAGAAAAGAATTCCAAATATAAGGAACATTATTCGTGTAAAGCTGAAAGGAAAATGGCTTGCTTATGGAATTCTAAAGAGATCATTCTGACTATGGCAGATTGCAACTGGAGAGGAAGAGTGGTAACAGGAAATAGACAAGTAAGATGGGGCCACATTATGGGGGTCTTAAAGCTAAGGTTTGATGCAAGAAAGGCATGTTAATTTACACTGATTATGACTGTAAAGAGGGAGCTATTGAAAGTTTTTGAGCTGGAGAGTAATGTGATAAAAGTGCTAATTAATAGAGGTGAATGTCAGCAGACCACAGAAACAATTACAGTTATGAGCATCTGGAGTCAAATGGACCAATTATTTTGTGTTTATATTGTTGGCAGCAGCAGCATACACTGATGTAGCTCTTATTATGGGCCAAGAATTGTGCTAAGCACTTTACACTGTTGATCCTCACAACAACATTGGGAAATAGCTACTATTATTGTCCTCATTTTACAGATGAGGAAACTGAGGCAAATAGAGGTGAAATAACTTGCCCAGAGTTACAAAGCAAACAAATATTTGATTACAGATTTGAACTCAGGCCTTCCTGACTACAATCCTGACACTCAATCCACTGGGCCACCTAGTTGTCCAGCAAGAGGAAGAACTCAATGATCCCCAAAAGTCTTTTGTCACTCTGTCACTTAATCAATCAATGATCAGTAACTCAGGAAGGGAATAAACTGTGATGGTAGGATAGATTGTTGTACATAGGTTATCACAGGAGCTGATTTTCTCCTTTGCTTAACTTCGAGGCCCCAAAATTTCTCTTTTTAGATAGAAGAAGGTTTTTCAAGACTAAAGTCTCATGAATGAGTTATCAGTGGGTAAAATTCATCAACCCTCAGTTACATCTGATGACAAACACAGAAAGAAGAGAAAAACTGATGTATAAAAAAAGTGTACAATAGAGCCTAAATTAACCAGAATGCTAAAGAAAAAGGAGTAGTAAATAGAACTGACTCTTCTAAATATCTAATAGTCAAGCATAAAATACCTCTTTGTTGTAACTATTTTGAAAACTTTTTTCTAAAGCCTAATTTACTTAACTTATGCTTCCTTATTTAGCAGAGCCTAAGAAATGCATCTGAATTTTTCTTTGGAACTTCTCTGCATTCCACATTTCTTAAGTTAGTATGTCATATGCTCCATAAAGTATGGGACCCTATCTTATCAAAATTTTGCAATTTGACTCCTATAAGGAGGCAGATTATCCTGCCCAAATTATTCCAGTTGTAGGATGGCAAATATTCCAAGATACCAGAAAGAAGGGTTCATACCAGCTTGATTATTAATAGGCTTTATTAAAATTAATTAGGTTGGTGGACTTGTTTAATGGAGTTTATTCACAAGCAGCCAGTCATCCTGGGTGGCAGCAAGACAAAGAAACATCACTGATCCCCACACCAATCCTATGCCTGGTCAGGTATCATAAAGAAACAGAACAAACATAATGTCAAAATGTCTCAGGGTCATATGAGTTTTCCTATGGGATAGTTGGTGCTTTTTATGGTTTATGTTTACTCAAAGTAGTTTACATTCTCTGTGAGACTTGAGATCCTAGGCTCTGGCCTATTCTCATATAGTTCCAAAGGAGAGATATGAGAAGATACTTCCCCCATATTTTGCAGAGATGCAAGATCCATGGGTTTGGATCATTGCATGTGTTTTCTGATTTGTTCAATATACTGTTTTATTTTGCTGTTTGTTTTTTCTCTTATTTTTTTCTTTTAAGATAGTATTTGTTAAATAGGATGGCTCTATGTGGAGTAAAAAGGATATTTAGAAAGTATAAATATGAAATATATCACAAATGTATTTTAAAATTTGCATCTCTTCCTCACCTAGCACAAAAATGGGCACACAGTGGGTAAACAAATACTTTTTCAATCATTTATTGAGTTTTGGTTAAGACAAATTTTTTTAATAACAAAATTTAAAACCTTCTCCCTACCAATACCCAACACTAACAAACTAAAATCTGTCAGCCAATAACACAATAGCATTCAGGATATGACAGAAAACTTTTTTCAAGGGCTATAGCAGAGGTGAAAATTATATTAAATTATCCACCATGCTGAAGATTTACAGGTATGTCTTCTAATACCACAACTGAGTCAGAACAGATTGCAAAAAAAAAGGTGGCTGGTTCAAATGATCTTAGCATATTTATATGTGTATATACATATATATGTGTGTGTGTGTGTGTGTGTGTGTGTATGAGAGAGAGAGAGAGAGAGAGAGAGAGAGAGAGAGAGAGAGAGAGAGAGAGAGAGAGAGAGAGGAGAGAGAGAGAGAGAGAAACTTGGAAGCATATGGTTTGAATATGGTTAGAGTGTCTCCCAAGCAGTCAGAATGATTGACTTGAGGGAGACATTGATGGGATTCAGGTGCATGTACATTCCGTACCATTCAAAATGTGGCCCCCACAGAATGGAGGGAGAAACAGTATGAATTCAAAGATACCAAGGAAATGCCAACACAAAGCAAGCACATTCGATTCTTTCATCAGATTTTGGGGACCTAGGTTCTATTCTCTAATTATCTCAAAGCTCAAGGATCAATTCCTTGTCTCTCACATGCATACAGGAACAGCCAGTTGTGTTCACCCACAAAAGGGTTCTTTTTTTTACACCTCCCTAGCAGTTTAATTAACACAAGCATAAATGTTTGACTTCCTTCTTTTCCCTATGGCTGAGTTAAAGTACATTACTCCAGGTAGAAACACAAAGAAAATGAGCAGCATAGAATACATGTGGTCCAGGGACAACAGTATCAGGAAAGGGAAGAGAAAGGGAGAGGCAATGAAGAAGAAAAGAGAGGAAAATGGGAAAGAAGAGGAGAAAATAGGGTAAGAGAGGAAGAAAATATGGGAAAGTAATTTTTAAAAAATATGTACAGATCAATGTGCCAGAATTTATTTTCAGCAATCCCTGGTATCTTTCTTTTCTTCCTTTTTATAGTCTTTTTTGAATGGGTTATCTTGGCTTATGCTGAAGAAAGCTAATTCCCATTCTATTTTCATACCCAATGCTGCCAACTTCCTGACCTCTTCCATGTGGGCATGCAGCCTGGGAGGCAAGGCCAGGTCCTATGCTTATAAGACACTGGACCGTAAGAATTAAAAAGTACCTTAGATTTCCCTCTGTGCTGATCAGCAGTTGGGAGTCTCTACCCTCTGAGCCCCACAGCAGGCCAATTTACAAGGGTCCTAAAGACACCAAGCATAAGCTAACACAATGATGTAAAATAAATCACCTGAGAGGAATAAAGCTGCAACACATTCACACTTCCCTGGGAACTAAATATTGTACATGCAGCAAAGAACAAATAAACCTGTGCTTGCAAATGGCATGTATTAATAGTGCATACAATTAGCACAAATCAATTAACAAAAAATATTCTCTGTAATTCCTAAACAATGCTTGTTTTCTAGTAATCACACATTACCAAAGTGACAAAGTACAAAAATGGCTTTTGGTCCTAATGCATCTTTCTGTCACACCTTCAACAGATCAGTAGGGACATACAGGCTGAATTAATTCCATAGTAGTAGATTTCACAGCAGAAGATTCCAGGGTCACATCAGGATCAATTCTGGATCCAGATCCATTAGATTAAACTCTGCCACCTAGTTAATTCAGTTGAGTAGGGCAGCACATTCCTACACCAGCCTCGTGAAGTATCAGAATCATCTTCCAGAGAGCCCACCCTACACTTTTAAACATAGCCTACAATCCCAAACTCACAGAGGCAGAGTAGGAGAGATGAAGCAGCAGGTGTATGTGGGGAAGGTGGGGGAATATAGCACTAAATGGTAGAAAAGGTGGACAGGAATATGCACCCTATGGATGTTGGATACTGTCAACATATTGGTGTAAAGCTTTGCTTACTTTTCCCTCCTTAAAGCTCTGTCTATGACAAGTCCATTCTAGGCTGAGACAAGAAACAACGACAGTTTGCTCACTTAGCTACTTGGTATTGAAGGAAGACAATCTGGTAATAGCTGATAAAAGACTGAAGTAACTCTTAAATTGATAGTAGCAATTTTTAAGAGACTTGAATACCTTAATCCAAAAGGAATAATCAATCAGGAAAACAGTATGTTCCTGCAGTTGGTTGGTAAGGGAGAAAATTTTGCCCCTCACAAAAAAAAAAAAAGCCAAGAGTAACCAACCAAATCATACCATGTGGGCAGCTGCCTGTATCAAGGCCCTCCCTATAAAACAAAACCCATGAACCACTTCCTCATGGGTTTGCCCATAGCAAGAAACCTAACACAAACTAGAAAAGAGAAAAAATCTGGTGCTTTTGTTGATGACTCATGAAGAAGTCATCAATAGACTCAAGGTACCTCTCCCTCTGCCTTCCTCCAGCCCACACATTAATGGAAATATCCACTCTATGATCAAATAAGTCAATCTAAATACATTTGATAGTGTTTGTCCACCTAAAATTCTGTCTAGCGATCCATATCAAGCACTAAAGATACTAATGGAGCCATTACAAAGAAAATATATTTGTGGTGAATCTTTTTTTTTTCCTGATACCTCATTGGGAGTTCAGAGATACTCAAGGATGACATGCAAAATGTTGAAATGGGTAAAAACATATTAGAAATGGCTTCTATATAAGATAATTTCCAAACTCTGTAATCTAAATGACTGCTTTTTTGTGAACTCGTATGGTAATCCCTAACTAATCTGCAAATAAAGTAATGACAAAATGCATTGGTTCTGACTGGGATCAAGCCAGCAAAGTTCATGTTGACAGGAAATTTATTCATTCTAAATTCATCAGTGGGAACACCTTGGTTGTTGTTCCAATGATAAGAACTAGTATCTAGACCAGGGGTGGGAACCTGTGGCCTCAAGGCCACATGTGGCCCCAGAGGTCCTCCACTATGCCCCTTTGACTGAATCCAAACTTCACAGAATAAATCCCTAATTAAAGTATTTCTTTCTGTAAAACTTGGACTCGGTTAAAAGGCTACACCCAAGGACTTAGAAGGCCACAGGTTCCCCACCCCTGATCTAGACAGTCAAATGAACTGATAACGATTGGAATTCTCACACTCCCAATCTTTTGCCTAAGAAACCTCCAAAAAAATCCTTAAAGATGATTTTTCTTTTGCTTGGCTTATTGACAGAAAGTAGTCACCATAATTAGATGAGTTTTTCATCATTTTACAGCTAAGATAGACAGTAATTTCTTTAAAATAATATCAAACTTCTTTTGAAATGAAATGAAATGGAAAAACCTCAAGAGGCTCAAAACTCAGGGAAACTACAGTCAAAAGATAATTTGGCAAAATGTGGGTAGTTTAAATACAACCAATTCAGGCTAATTTACAACAGCTTGGATAAAAAGCTAAACAATTCACATATTTGATATTGTGGAAATGAATCACTAGGAGCAGGCATAGGACAGAACATCACCACTGCCTTCCCCTTTTCCCTACATTCTCACACCCGCAGTGTCCTCAGGCTATTTATTGCTGCCCATTCTGAGACTTCTCACTCAAATCTGTCCTCACTTTACAGTGACTTCTGTTACAAATTTGCCCTTTCACCTTACCTCTATCCCTTCAAAATCCCCATTCCTTCAGGGCTAAGAGTCAAGCTGGATCTTAAGAGAAAAACAAATGATAACTAAAAAGCGTCATGACATATTGAGACAAGCATGGCCCTAGAATCACTAGATGGTGGTTCTAGTTCTAGCTTATTTTTTGCTGCTTTTGCAATATTAGGCAAATTAACCAAATTATCACTAAAAACTTCATTTATCCACCAGCAAAAGGACAGAGTCAAAATGAATTCATGACCTAGCTATAAAGAATATCATGAAAAAAACTAGAAGAACATAGAACACATTACTTATCAGACTTAAAGATCGGAGAACTTATGAATAAACAAGAGATGGAGAGCATTGTGAGATACAAAATAGATAATTTTGATTACATTAAACTGAAAAGAGTTTATACAAACAGAACCAGTGTAATCAAGATTAGAAGGAAAACAGGAAATTGGGGCAGGGGGGGAGTGTTATAGACAGTTTCTCGGATAAAGGTCTCATATCTCAAATATATATAGAATGTTGTCAAATTTATAAAAATATGAGTCATTTCATAATTGATAAATGGTCAAAGAAATGAACAGGCAGCTTTTCAATGAAGAAATCAAAACTATATACAGTCACGTAAAAAAGCTCTAAATCCTTCTTGATTAGAGAAATGCAAATTAAAACAACTTAGAGATATTATCACATACTTATCAGATTGACTAAAATGATAGGAGAAAACAATAAATGCTGGAGGGGATGTGGAGAAAATGAGACATTGATACCTTGTTGGTACAACGTTAATTGATCCAACCATTTTGGAGAGCAATCTGGAATTATGCCCAAAGAATTATAGAACGGTGTAAACCCTTCGACCTAGCAATGTCACTATTAGATCTGTTTCCAAAGCTGATCAGGAAAAAACAAAAAGAACCTATGTGTTTTTAAATATTTATAGCACCTCTTTGTGGTGGCAAAGAACTAGACATTGAGGGGATGCCCATCAGTTGAGGAATGGCGAAACAAGCTGTGGTATATGATTGTGATGGAATACTACTGTACTGTAAGAAATGATGAGCTAGTTGATTTTAGAAAAAATATGGAAAAACACAAGAAATAATGAAAAGTGAAGTGAGCAAAACACAGAGAACATTGTAACAATAAGAGCAATATTGTTTGAAGAAGAATTGTGAACAACCAAGTTGTTCTGAGTACTATGAATACTTAAATCAAACTGAAGGAAGACACTATCTACCTCCAGAGAAAGAACTAATAAATAGAAGTATACATAATATGATTTTACACATATTTATGTCCTTCATTGCTGAAGAAGTCCATGCCATCAGAGAAATGATGACATGACTTGCACTGGAAGGAGGGCTGTGCAGGTCACCAGCCTCACTTCTCCTCCAGAGCCATCTGAATCCAGTGACCAGATATTCATCAGGATGACTGGAGATGACCCAGGATGAGGCAATTGGGGTTAAGTGACTTGCCCAAGGTCACACAGCTAGTGAGTGTCAAGTGTCTGAGGTGAGATTTGAACTCAGGTCCTCCTGACTCCTGCACTAGTGCTCTATCCACTGCACCACCTAGCTGACCCACACATATTTATAAATGTGTCAAATAGCGACCTTCTCTAGTGTAGAGTGGTGAAATAAACAGGGAGACAGAAACTTAAAATGTAACAAAAAAAAAAAAGTTCATTTTTTTTAAAAAAGGAGAAAGTTAGACTACATGATATCTAAGGCCCTTGGCATTTCTAAAATTGTATAGTTCTATGATTGTTCTATAAAAGAAACATAAGTCATGTGAAATTACTTATTGTTGTCATACAGAAATAGTGTAGCTAAGTACAAATGTGCCCCATTAGAAATTATTGTCTAGTAATTAACGATTTCATTGTACTCAATTTAAAGATAATTATCGAATACCTACTGTAGTCAGTTCATGGTGAGAGACCTGGAAAGGACGCGGCATATGATTGCAACGGAATACTACAGTACTATGAGAAATGATGAGCTGGTTGATTTCAGAAGAAAAAAAAAGCTTAGATAAAACAGCCTTGGCACTCACTAAGCTTATTCTCTAGTAGGGAAATAAGATACTAACACAGATAACAATAATGCCTCAGGCACTTACTAGCAGTGTGTTCCTGTAAAAGTCACTTAACTTCTTGTACAGTTTCCTTGTCTGTAAGAGGAAAGTAATAACAGAAACTATCTCTCAGGATTATTGTGATAATCAGATGAGATAATAATTATAAATGTTTTGCAAACCATGAAGAGCTATATAAATGCTATTACCATATAATTGTTCAGTGAAAATTCCCATTTAATGATGCTTTAATGACTGTAGAATGCTTTCTCACAACAAACCCGTGAGGTAGATTATTATCACCATTTGAAGGTGGACTTACCTGAGGGTCCCAATGCTTGAGACACTTAGATATATGATCATGTATATACATACATATATATATATATATATATATATATGCAAGTTAGAGGTGACTAGAACTAGCTCTACTAATTTCAAGTCTCAAAATCTTTTGATTATGCTACATTATCCTCTTACTGCAAAGATGTTTTAGGAGGAGGAAAATGTTATTATTTTTGCCATACGATTTAAATTTTTTTCCATTAATGAGCAATTATTTTCCCTCCATCCCAACCCCCTCCACACTGAAAAAAAAAATCCTTGAAGGAAATATGCTTAGTCAAGTAAAATAAATCCCCATATTGGTCATACTTACGGCTCACTCTGTGACTTTCATCCATGGCCTCTCTGTCAAATGGTGAGTAGGCTACTCACCATCATCATCCATCCTGTGAAGTTCTGATTGGCCATTGCACTGATGAAAATTCTTATTTTTCTTTACAATGTCACTTTCATTATATAAAATCTTATCCTAGTTGTTCTCACTTCAGTATCAACTTATCGAAGTCATTTGTGAGAAATCAATATTTCTCTCTTATATTTAATAACTAATTATGGTATTAGGATTGAGGTTTCCCCCTTTTTCTACTTCCTTATCCAGAAATCAACCAACACAGGAAATTTCTCTTTAGAGATTTACCTAGAGCAACATCTTATCAGACAGTAAAATAAATTCTAAGTTTAGGGTAAGGGATGTGTTCTTTCTGATTGTGTTTGCTCAGACAGGTCCTGGGAAAATTTTGATTCTCCCTATTATCAAGACAGGTGATATGGAAATTGATGTCTCTTTGACCAAGATTTGAGCTACCTAAGTCACATACCCCAAGATAACTCACCTCCTATTTGATTGACCAATCAGAGGTGATTAGGCACCCCTCAGGAACACCTCTTCTTCAAAGGCATATAAACTGTGACTTCACTGCCATAAGGGGTCTTTGATCTAAGAGAGATGGCTAAATGGCCATCCCTGTATTAATAATCTGCTGGACATATTAATAAAATGATTAAATTACCCCAAAACTATGTCTCTTGAACTTTGTAATTGTCACACATTCTAGGTTCTTCTGAAACTGTCTTTCATCATTTCTAATGAAATATGTCATCACTGATGAGGAGAGTGCTGAAGAATTTCATCATTAAGAGATGAACACTTCAACTGGACTTTCGGATCAGTCAATCAATAAGCACTTATTAGGTGCTTTTACTACATACTTATACTACATATACACTATACTAAGTGCTGGGGATACAAGAAAAGGCAAAAGACTGTCCCTCCTGTCAAGGAGTTTACAATCTAATGGGAAAAGACAACATATAATAGGAAATAGAAAAGCAAAGTGGGGAGAAGATGCCCAGGACTAGGGTCTGATGGACAAATCCCAAGGAGTCCAACTGTGTGAAAATGAATACATGGCTGACATGGGCTCTTTCCTTAAATGGTAATTCTGGGAGAAGAGCTCTCTACACTCTCAAATAAGAGGGAGTCTCAGGGCTAGAGGGTAATGATGTGTTCCAGAGAAGAACTGGTCTTGTAGCATGGAGAATTTCCTTGAACATGATGAGGTCCAGAGGAGTACAGTTAGGTAAGAAATGACAGATTAGAAGAGGCATTAATTCCGCTGTCTCAGGAAGAAGGCGGGGCATTTCAGACATACAACAAAAGACAGAAATTGTCAATGTTGGAGGTGTTGCAGAAAGACAAAGATACTAATTCATTGTTGGTGTTGGTATAGTAACGAAATAAAAAACCAATTCTGGAAAGCAATCTAGAATTATATTTTAGAAGTAATTAAAATATTCATGTCCTTTTATCTAGAAATTCCACTGTTAGATATATACCCCAAAGAGGACAAAAACAGAAAGACTCCATTTACATTAAAAATAATCACAGCAATTTTTTTGTGATGACAAAATCTTCTTACCATTGATTAAAGAAGAGCTAAACAAATTAAGGCATATTAATGTAACTGAATATTACTGTACCACAAGAAATGATGAATAAAAAAATTCAAAGATGCATGGTGATATTGATATAAAATGTTGCAAGTGAACTGTGTAAAACCAGGGAAACTACATACATGACTTCAACCATGTAAATGGAAAAAACAGCTACACACACACACACGCATGCACAAAAATTAACCTTGAACACTAATTATGATAAACTTGGATCTTGAGAAGTAACATGAAAATTTATATTCTTTCTTCCTTGATAAATATGTACATAATCAAATTGTATATAATGTGTAAAATAATAATTGTGTAAATAATGTGCATAATAAAATTGATTTTGCTTTTTTCTTTATTATTATTGCTACTGTTGTCACAAGGGATTGTCTCACTAGGTAAAAGGGCAGAGAAGAGCTATGTTCAGAATTGAAGGTGATGTAAAAATAAAATATTAATAATAATGTTGAAGAAAGAAAATGTTTTTCTAAAAGAGCAACATCACAGGAGGTGGAAAAGCCAGAGCATGTTCAGGAGACAGTAAAGAGCAGAGTGTGGTTAGAGTTAAAGTCCATAATGGGGAGTACAGCTGTTTAACATTAAGCTGAAAAGGTAAGGTGGTACCAGACAGTGAAGGGCAGGGAGAGAAACTTGAACTTTAATAGCTATGCACTAATAAGCCACTGAAGACTTTTGAACAAAGGAATGGTATGACTGGATCAATCCATGAGGAAAATACGTCTAACAATGGTATGAAAAAGGATTCTCGTTTACCTGTGTATACAGCCCAGGGAGATCATTCTACAAGCTCAAGCAGTCTACTTCCATGCCCTTCCCCCAGAGTCAAGACATGAATATATGAAATAGTACCCTCAAAATTTATTTTTACAGAAATAACTGCTAATTGACTATGAGGAAATAAAAGAGATTGACCAAATCTCTCCATGGAGAGAGCTAAGAGGTCTGCACCAGGCAGAGATCAAAGGAAAAGTTTCTCCTTAAGGCCAGATTTCTAAACTCTAATATAAAATTGCAGTTACCTGTATTTCTTCAAAGTCTGAGTTATATTTTTTTTGGGGGGGGGATGTTGCAGTGTTGGGCTTTGGGTCATATCCCACATCTGATACTTAATAGTTGTGTCACCATGGACAGGTGACTTACCTCTTCTGTAAAATTCTCATAACACTCACAGCATCTGTTTTAGAGGACTGCTATAATCTATGAAAACTGCTTTGTAAAATTTAAATTGCTATATTAACATAAGCTCTTGCTGTTGGTGTTATTATCATTATGATTATCATTACCCCAATGTTTTATTGGAGGCAGGAGAATGAATCCCATCTAAGGCATATACTAGATATGTGACTATGGGCTAATCATATGACTTCTTTTTAGTCCCTAGTTTTTTTCATCTATAAAATGGAGATAATAACCATAGCTGCTCCCTCAGAGAGCTAATATAAAGAGGAATTTTTAAGTATGTAAAGCATTTTGTAAACCACAAAATATTGTAGAGATAAATGTCAGATTGTTAGTAATAGTAGACATTTGTGGTAAAACTATAGTGTTTCAGCTATTGCTGACTCAGATGAAATAAACTGCTCTAAGTTCATGATACCCACCTAATCCCAACTGGATGCTTTCCTCCACACTACTGCTTTGTAACACTTGGATATTTCCCTTATTAAATCTTTATCCAATTCCCCTCAATAATCAATTCAGAAAATTTTCTGCATTGTCAAGTCCCCAGGTCCCTAACTCTCATCTGATAACTTGACCAGGAAAAACAAGGTCATCTTTTCCTGAATTCACTTCTCTCTATTCCCCTACTTTTCACTTATCTTTTTTTCCTTAAGTCACAAAAGATTAAATATCTCTCCTCCCCTTCAAGGCTAGCTTTTATGTGTGCAGATGGTTCCACCCCTTTCCACTATTTTGAGGATTATGTTCCATCAAATATTCCCTCCCTCTTGCATCTTTAGTCTCTTTCTCCCCATTGGCTCCAACCCCGTAGCATACATAGTCAGACCTCTTTAAAAACAAATAGCTTTGCTTTACCCTGTTCTCCTTCAAACTGTCACCATGTCTCTCCTCTGCTTCATGACCATCTATACACACAAAATTAACAGTATACAAAACAATTTCCTATTTCATCACATTCTACAGATGATTCCTTTTTTTTCTTAAAATGTTTTGGATGCTGATGATTGTCAATTTCACAATGAACAAGATAATTTATATTACAGAGAACATTCTGAGGAATCTGACTTGAGAAATCAGATGTCCTCAAGAACGGAATCATGGCCAGGTTGGACCATGATGCTATTTCCAACTTGAATTTATTTCTAGTGATTCCTCTGTGCAATGTGTGTTTTGTCACCATTTTTAAAGTGCCCCTAATTTCAGCTAGATGATAAAGCCATCGTCATCATCAACAACAACAATAAAAACATGGACGAAATTAAAACCCTAAATGAAATGTTCTTATGTGAACATGGGATAAGCTGAAACAATTCCCTGGAATAAGGTGTCAATCATTTTAAAAGGTGAGCTATCATACCCAACATTGTTCTTGATAATAAAGCAGTTATTGATAAGGAACAACCATTCCCTTCTAACAATAATGCAATTTATTTAGCAAAAGTTGGAATAAAATTGATTTGTAAATAAAAAAAAGAATGAAATCATGAATACAAAATCCCACAAGATTCTTATGAGGAAAAAGAGGTATATGTCTAAGGTAACCCATGTTGCTGCACAAGGAACCCATTAAACAATGGAGAATTAGAGAAGATGTATAAAGAAAATGGAACCAAGTACCAATAACTTAGACTGAATACAAAAGAGTGATGGGATTCTGTAAGAGTAATGCCAAGGACAATGAAGTGTAGAACTAGCTGAGTATGACAATAAATTCTAAGATTGGCAGAAAGAGCTTATTTTTAGCTAAGCTGGAGTTGAATAGAAATCAAAGAAGCAACAGGAACGCTGCCCATGGAAAACTGGACAATGATAACAGATAACAGAAAGAAGGTTGAACTATTTAACAACTATTTTATCTGTTTCCTATATGAAGGAAAATGATCTTCACATTAAAGAGAACTGAAACCCAAAGTAAGTGAAGAAAAAGAGGATGTAGCTGTCCTCGATCAATTCAAGCCACCACATCTAGACAAATTACATCTCAGGGTACTGAAAGAAATGGATGATATTAAGTTACTGAGGATGTTTTTTTAAATCATGGAGCATAGTAAAGATGGCACAGGAGTGAAACCAGACAAATTTTGTGTAAATCCTCAATAAAAGAAGAAGAGGGTAGGTCTTTTTTTTTTTCACACAGTGGCTTAATAAGTTTGACTTCAATTCTTGGCAAATTCTAGATAGCATTATTAAATATGGAACAAATTATGAATCCAAAATTGTCAATTTCATAGAAATGATTGCTAAAAAATTATATGGCAACGAAAGTGGATGACAGCACTCTCTATCATGTTTATTTTATGGGATAGGAATTAATCCTCCCAATAAAAGGAACAATTTATGAGCAATTAAGGAAGGGGTGATCACTATGAGGCAGCATAAGCTCATCAAAGCAAGTTGTGCTACATCAGTTTTAATTCCTTTGTGTGATCGGATTGCTAGACTAGTACATCCATAGAAATGACATATACATGCTGGATTTCAGTAAAACATTTGACAGAATCTCTCACAATTTTCTTGTGGACAAGATGGAAAAATATGGTTTGGATAATAGAAGGATTCAAAACTGGTTGATAAATTAAAAAGTGAATAGCCCAATTTAAAACGTAGTTGATCAATGTCAATCTTGAGAGAAGTCTCTAATAAAGGGCAACAGGGCTTTGTCATTGTGAACATATTTATCAGTGACTGAGCTGCAAGCATAAGTGACATACATATAAAAGATATGAATTACACAAAGCTGAGAAATATAGCTAACACTCTGGGTGATAGAATTAGGAACCTAAAGGTCAAGCTTGAACTACAGACCAAATCTAGTAATAGAGTGAGGAAATCTGAAGTCCTAAATGAGGGACTTAAAAAAATCAACTGACAAATACAAGATGGAAGGAAATTTATTAGTCAGTAGTTGATGACATTTATTTATGATAATTAGTATTTTTATGATAAAAAAGAAAAAAGACAAAAGAAGAAAAAAGTGAACTGAAAGTTCGATAGGAATAAAGAAGAGTTGCCTTGTACATAACATTTTCTACTCTTCAGTGTTTCATGGCAACCAAAGACACTAATATGGTTTTAGAGTGCATTTACAGAATGCAAATGTCCAGGACAAGAGAGGTAAGTCCTGTTGTACTCTTTCTTATCCAAAAAGGTGAATTATTTTCAGTTCTGAGCAGTGTGTTTTAGTGAAATTAAATAGTCAAGTATTAAATACAGTGCTTGATATACAACACATGACAAAAAAATTAGTCTGTGATCCCAAGAAGCTTCCACCCCATCAGAGAAGATCATATTCAAGCATATACAAAATTAAAAAAAAAATGCCAGACAATTTGAGAGGGAAGGCAGAAGTAACTGGGACATGAGATTTAGGAACAGTCTCACGTAGAAGGTAAGACTTGTGATTTGCTTTGCAGAAGGTAATGAGGAAAAGTATTACTGACTTGGGGTGGGGCAGCCTATACAAAGGCATAGATATGGTAAATAGAATGTTGTACATAATGAACAGCTAGGGTCCAGTTTGGTGTGTAGAGTGCATAAAGGTAACAACTTATGTTAAGAGAAAGACATCGACAAGCTAGGGAAAATCCATATGTGGGGCAACTGGGCTTGTGAAATGACCCAACATAATGCTAACAGAAGGAATGGGGGATATTTTTTTTACTTGGAGAAGAGAATGCTTAGGGGAGATATTATGTCTGTCTTCAAGTATGTGATGGTTTATCACAGTGAAGAGGGATTAAATTTGTGTGTCTTGGGCCCCCAAAATAGGACACAGAGTTTTGGATGGAATTTGCAGGGAAGAAGATCTCTGCTTCATCTAATCTTCATCTTCTTAATAGTTCCCTCTGTTCAAAGGTCAAGGGGCTACTTGAAGAAGTAGTGAGTTCTTCAACAGTAGTGGCCTTCAAGAAAAAAGGGCATTCCTGCTTAGGTATAGTTTGGACTAGATGGCCTTTGAGATCTCTTCCAGTTCTGTGATTCTGTTGTTTTATTACCGCAGTGGAGAATATTCCAAACTATACATTTCTGTCGCTAACTCCCTTCTTAATTTCTAGGTCTTCACTCGCAGATACCGACTTGGCATCTCTGCCTCCATGTTCTGTTACTATCTCAAGTTCATCATGCTCAAAAATTAGCATATTATCTTATTCTCTACTTCCTCTGGTACTAAGCAACCAGATGGCACAATGGATAGAGCTCTATACCCAACTTCAAAGGCATCCTAAAATACTTACTAAGTGACCCTGGACAAATACAACTTCTGCGTACCTCAGTCTCCTCATATGTAAAATGAAAATCATAATAGCACCAACTTCTTAGGACTGTTGTGAGGATAAAACAAAGAATTGGTAAAGCACTTTACCAACCTTGAAGTACTGTAAGAATTATTACTGTTTTTGTCATCATCAGTTTTCAACTTCATATTTTAACAGGAGATATTATTCTTCCAAGTTCTACATAAATATCCATAAAGCAGAAAAATAAAAACACCAACTCACATTTATATAGTTCTAACACACACACGCACATGCACACACACACACATACAATTTTATTTTTCCGTTACTATAAACCTTTGAAGTAAATATTATCATTATTCACATTTTACAGTTGAAGATAAAGACTCAAAAGATAAGTGACTCAGCCAGGACCACAGTGCCAGCAGGAAGACCACAAATTCAGGTCTTTCTGGCTCCAAGTCCAGTACTTTATCTACTATGACATACTATCCTTAAATCATTGGGACTATTCTACTGTGCCTGAGACATGAAAAACAGTACTAAAATGTGATTTTTTTTAGCCAAAGATGAAACTACATCTTGTTTACCCCATGTAGTGTTCCCATTTACTTCTGAAAGAATACTCAGGTCAGATATAGATGGATGGTTATGATTCTTGTTGATCTAAATAACACAGAAATAAGACCTGAAGTCATTACTTGAATTATCTCACCATTATATTATGAAAATTTAATTATCAATTGTTTCCCAGTCCTAGACAATGCATTCCTCCAGGAGACAGAATAAATATAAAATGTTCAGTCTCTGAATGCGTCTTTAGAAACACAGTTTAGGGGAAAGTTTTAAAAGCTACTGTTTAAGTGAAGCAGGCAATCCCAAGTGAAGAAAGAGAAGTCTTTGTTAAAATGTCTACATTTAGATTTTTCTCTATTACAGTGGCAAGAAAGAGAATTAAGCATTTGCTGCCTGAATGAATTTGTGCTCCAGGACAACGTGATTTGGAAGGAAATTCAATGGCCTTGGAAGGTATATTGTGATTCTTTATTCAGGCCCCCTTTGAGATGGTGTTTTAATTTCCTCTCAGCTTTCCAAACCTATGATTCTCATCTGCTTCTGGCAATCTCCAGGGGCAGCTTATTGAGAAGGAGGGCTTTCAGTTTCCCTTCTCATCTTTTTGTTGTATTCTGCCTGCACTCTAAACAATGAGGAGAGGACAAGGGGGTAACAAGCCACCTAGAAAAACTCTTCTGAGCTGAGCTCTAAATTCTCCTAAATAGTTCCTGGAAGAGCAAAGAAGGGAAAACAGATTCACCACCTAAATTCAAAGCAGAAATAAGTAACTGGAAGGTCAAAAGAATCCAGAGAGGAAATTCAATTCCCAACTGAGCTAAAGAAAGCTGGGACCAATAGGGAAGGAGAGACTTGCTCAAGAGCTTACAAGGAAAGCCATGAATAACTGCATGGCCAGAAGGATCACTGTTGCTCTTGACTTGTTCTGTGGCTAGACTTACTCCCTCCTTCCATCTGTGATGTGCTCCTCCTTTGATAAGCTGTGGCTCAGATTACCAACTAGATAGGGATAGCACAAGTCCCCAGATTCATACCTATCAATATGATTTGAGGATTGGAAATTAATGGGATTGCTCAGGCACTGATTTGTAAACTTTCAGGAGATATGTCAACTTATGATTTGCTTTTGATTCCACAATAGCTCTGCTTACCCTCACAGTGCCCATTAAGCCCACCATAACAGGGATTACCTGGGCTTAAAGCTGTATATCTCTGTGATAAAAAATGTGTAGGTACAGGACTTGAATTCACCAGTATAAGGAACTCCCAGGGAAGGAAAGCCTCCCAACAAATATAGCCAACTTATAGTCTTAGAGAATTGTCTAGAGTACAAAGTAGTTAAATAATTTGCTCAGTTTTGTGCAGCAGAGATGTGCAAGAGGTGGCACTAGAACTCATGTCTTCCTAGATTTGAAACTGACTCTCTAGCCAGTATATCATAATAATATTGAAACTGACATATCTTACCTGAAAAACCAGACACTGTAATTAACTAGTGGCCCTTGCTTACACTTATTTGGCTTGTTTGTAGTTTCAGATAACCAGGAGCTGAAGGAGTAGAAGAGAGGATGGGTAAGTCTTGATGGTGGATGATGGAGGGAAGTTATAAAGGTCTGAAGCCCTCAGGGATAATCAGTAACTGCAATCATCATAGTAGCAAAGATTTGGAGCTGCAAGGGAATCTTAGAGGCCATCAAATCCAGGTCCCTCATTCTACAGATATAGAAATAGAAACTGAGAGAGGTCAAATGATTTTTTCAGTCACATAGGTAGTTAGTGTCTGAGGCAAGATTTGAACTTAGATTTTATTCCACCTAGTAGGGATAGAACAAAGTAATTCCCATACAAAAAGTTAGGAGCAAAAAGACAAGTGTCTTCAACATTTTAATTCTGCTATGGGTCAACCCCTAGAGTTAGTACTTTGAGCAGTTCCAAAGCACTAGCTTCTGGTGACTTGGAACCAGGAAGACCTGACAAGACTCTTCTGATATATAATGGCTGTGTGACCCTAGACAAACCAAGTTACTTAACTTATCAGTTCTCTAAGCATATGCTCTAAGATAAAAGTTTCAGAGAAGGTATAAACTTGCAATTGTTAGGGATTTTCCTCATCCATGAGTTTCCTTTATCAATGAAATGACAGGTCCAGTTCCTCTCCCTACCTGATAACTAAAGTGTTAATGAGTAATTAAAGAATTCCTTTCTAGGTTTAAGGTATGGATTCTAAGTAGAATAACTGTATAAGGCTACAGGTGAAGAAACTCCCACAAAGATGCTGTACATACAGAGGAGCAGAATGGCCGGTTCTAAGACTTAAAGCTCAAAAGCTAGCACTTTGGCGGGGAGTATTCCATAATGGAAGCTCATTTTTTCTTGCCTTGACTCCAGTAGGAGTCCATTGTCATACATCCTTCTTTTTCAGTGGTTGACCCTGAATGAAGCTCTCCCGCTTATAGCCACTCATTAATGGCCTGATGGTTTTGGACTCTTACTGTCTCTCTAAGGCTTTGTTTTTGCCAGGCTTATCTCTCTTGTACCTTCCAGTAAATGCTCCTAAACTTTAGCAATGATCCAAATTAATCTTCCACAGACTTTGAAGCATGGATTTATTGAAGACATTTTTTGTTTGTTTGTTTCACGTCCAACTACTACTATTATAATACCCCTGTGCCACTGGAGAAGAAATGAATGCTTGGCTCACTACCTCTGAAAGGTTGCCTACTCTTAGTCTAGTGTACTGGCATGCAATATCCCACTAAAGCAGTTAGAAAACCCAGTACTTAGGGATTACCTTATTTGTGAGGACATTTGAGTTTCCATAAATAATCTCCTATAAAGGGGCCCTCTGATATCGCAGTTTGGTATGAAGATCTTTGCTGATACCATCTCTTCTATAGGTCTCCTTAATCTCCTACCCTCTCATCTTCTCTAGCAAATTGAAAACTCAATCATCCTCTATTCTCTCTAAACGTTAACCTCTCGTTATCTACCAGTTCCTTCCCTACTACCTCAAATGTGCCCAAGTGCTTTGCCATACTAAAAAATACATCTCAAACTCAATATGTCCAAAACTCAACTTTTTATCTTACTCCCCAAACCCTTTCTTCCAAGAGTCCTTATTTCTTTTGAATAAGACACCATTCTTCCATTCTCCCACATTTAGGAATTTGGCATTCTTCTCAATTCCTCAATATCCCTCAATCCCTATCACAGGTGGGGAACCTTAATAAAATTATTTTTTCAGCAAAACATGGACTCAGTCAAAAGGTTGCTCTCAAGGACCTAGAAGGCCATATGTGGCCTCAAGACCACAAGTTCCCCACCCTTGCTCTAGATCCAACCAGTTGATGAGTTTATGTTTCTGCTTCTACAATACATCTCTGTTCACTGTACACACAACTTAAACTTTCATTAGGGCCTTCTTTACTCCTTGCTTAGATTATTGCAGTGGTCTCCTAATTTGTCTCTCTGGCTCAAATTTATTTATATAACTGTCCATCCTAAATGATGCTTAAAAAATAATTTTCACTAAATGCATTCTGACCATGTAGCTCCACTACTCAAACTCCAGGAGCTTCCTGGTACATCTAGAATCAAGGATAAACTTTATTTATCAATCAATTTGTTGAATCATTTTTCTACATTGAATTCTCACATAAAGATTCCCTTCTCATAGCTTGCACCCTAAATTAGGTCATCATTGCTGCATCCCTGGATGATGGCAGTAGCCTATTGGTTGGTCTCTCTGACTCTTGCCCCCTTTCCAATCAATCCTTCACTCAGCTGCCAAGGTGAATTTTCTAAAACATGGGTCTCATCATGTAATCCTCCTACTAAATGGGCTCCAGTAGCTTCTTATAAACTAGACTTTATTAAATATAAAACCCTTTTCTTTCTGGCATTTAAAGTTCTTCATAATTCAGTTCCTTCTGACCCTTCCAATCTTCTTATATTTTATTCCATGCACTCTACAATGCAGCTACAATCCTGGTTTATCTACGCTCCACATTCTGAATCCATATCTTCATGCTATCTTCCATGACTTGACTTCTCTGTTCCATCACCTTCACTTCTTACTTTCCCTAGCTTTCTTTAAAGTTAAGCTCAGATCCTGCCTCCCACTGGAGGCCTTTTCTTGGCCATGTTACTACTAGGGCCTTCTCCTCTCTGACTACTTTCCACTACTCTGTACTGTATGTATCCTGTATATACTTAATTATTTCTATGTTATCTCTCCCATGTGGGAAGACTGGAATTCTTTTTCTTTGCTTCTCTAGCACTTAGTACAGTACCTAGCACATAGTAAATGCCTTAAAAAATTCTGCTTAACAAAATAACTTATTTTCTTTATATATGTTCTGTATTTACTTATATATGTCCTCATCTCCACCATTAGAACCTAAGCTCCTTATCAGTAGGGATTCTTTTATTTATTATATTTGTATCCCCTACTACCTAGTAATGTGCCTGGCATGCTGTAAGCACTCAATGAATGCTTATTAGTGAATTCACTAAAGGTGACTGATTGGTAGAGTGCTTGCTCTTTCAGGTCTTACACAAATTTGGAAAAGTTTTACATATGTGCAAATAATAGACTACCTGTTTTTTCCATTTAAGGACTATGATAATTCTGAGGCTTTTCAACAGGGTGATGACTTCTTTTTGGTCAAAACTCTCAAACACCATTATCATAATTTCAAAAGGTTGTGATTTTTATTAAAGTACCATACTGATACAATCATCATTCATTTAACCATAGTTACATAATGATGTGACCTAATGTATAAACCCACATAACCCAATACATAAAATTGGCTTGTAATATGTGGGATGAATTGCTACTGTACTGAATTTTCATCACAGTTAAAGAGAGGATTCTGTTGCTCCAGGAAAGGATGGTGATTTTTATGGTTGGTCTTTGCCATGCATATTGCCCAGAGGCAGAAAAATTGATAAGAGCTGTGATTCCTGGAGATTTTTTTTTCCAGTCCTTCAGCTGCATTATGGCTCTATCTGAGAATTAGTTCACTGGCAACAAGCAGAAACTATCATATGGCAGCCATTAATGAAATAATGTCCCAAAGAACCTCTCAGAAACCATTATTGACAATGTGGAAGGGAAGACAGAGTTAGGAAAGAAGTCTAAAAATTGGAAAGCAATTACAAATATAGTGATGGAATTTTGAAACTCTGCTTTGCCTGTCATTCAAGGCTCTCAATAGACTGGGCTCAATCTTCCTTATTGCCTCTAACTCTCTATTATGTTCTTACATGAGTCCTCACTCTGGCCAACAGTCTACTCATCATTCCCAACCACATCTTGCATCTCTCTGCCTTTAATCATATCATTTCTTCACCTGGGCATGTTTTACTCCTTTGCTCCATTTCAACAGTCTAAATCCTACCCATCCTATGCTGTTCAGCTCATCTTTCAACTTCTCTGTATAGTCAACCCACATCACTCCAACTCACTCCCGGTAAACACTTTATTGTACCAGCTCTTAGTTCCTTATGTTGATTCACACACATCAGGGGAGGGAAAGAGGAAAAAAGGGAGGAATAGAGAACTATGTGTGTATCCATTAGGAAAATCAGCATGTGTTATAGTTGCAGGATTGCTAGAAGTTATCTTTTTTTTCTAATCCTAGGGTATACATGTGTAGGGAAATAACAGAAATTATAAAAAACAAAGGGAAATGGTATGGGTGTTTCTCTGAGCCTCAAAAGGGATAAGTGAAAACAGAACTATGGATGGGAGGGATGGGAGAGGCTACTATCTAGATGCTGAGAACAGTCCCCTCAACATCAAAACTCACTGTGCTTTTTTTTCTTCACTTCCAAGATTTTTGTTGGCTCTGATTTCTTCACTGGGAATGCAAGAGTTTCTCCTTTGTACACATTCCAATCAATACATTCTTCTGTCTAGAGTAAACTTATATTAATGAAAGTCAGGTAAGGAATAAGACCCAATAAGTTGACCAGGAGGTCTTCAAAAGTGTCAGCTAAGCCTCCAGAGTTGCAACACTTTGAATCTAGGGTCAGGTACAGGAGTCAGTGAATGCAAAAATGAAAAAGAATCTTCAAAGAACCCCAGCAAAATGGTGTATGTAATGAGAGGTGAGGGCGGAGATGAAACAATAATCCACAAGCAAATGGAAGGTTGGAAAACTGCAAGCACACAGTTCAAAGGAGACTGAATTTAAGCATAAAAGGCTTGTAATTCATCCCAGTCAAGTTCATGCTCAGATTCTTGGCCCTGTAAAAGAAAATTACTCACTACATGGGAGAACTCTGAAGTTTGCTTGATTATCAACATTCCTGAAGCTCTCCTAACCAGTTACCACTATCTGCAGTGATCAGTGGGAGCCAGTCCCTCCTGCTCAGACAAAAGGCAGTCAAAATCTATCTTTCACATTTGAGATTGGAGCTGTTTTTATTCCCTGGCTTATTTTCCCCTGACACAGAGCTAAGTGTCACAGGCGAGAAGGGAGGCTCATCAGGGATTCTTACTGTTCTTTGAACTGACAAGATGTGTCTTGGGGAAGAAAGAAACAAGAAGAATTGATCTCAAAGTTGACCCAGTGGGGTAATAAAATAGGTGACTGTCAATACATGGCTTGGAGTAGCGTAGGGGACAGGAAGTGGTCTACCAAATCTCAAAATATGTCCCAATCTGCCTTGAAATTTGTCAGACTTAAGCTTAAGTTAAAGTAAATTAACTCCTTGGGATTAAGACAATGTATTTCCCTTTTAAAATACATCTTTCCTAGGAGGATTAACCCTTTCAGCCACTAAGTCAACAATAATATTAATAATATCAAGAAGCATCTGGTGAGGAGTAGTGGGTAGAGGGTCAGCTTTGCAATCTAGAAGACTAGAATTCAAGTCCTACTTCTGAAATGTAGCACCTATGTGACCATAAGGACTCCCAGGTAATAAGCCTCTAAATGACATTTGTCAATGTGCTTCAATGGATTGAGTCTCCACAATGGGAGGCTCTCATATGGATAAAATCGTAGGAAAGGACAAAAAAACTGAATAATACTTGCTTGAAAATGCAGAGGAGCTTTTATTTGTATCTCACTTTGCCCCCAGTAACCCCATAAACTGCATAACAGTGTTATAGCTCAGCATAAATTAATTTATCCAATTGGCTTCTGTCATGGAAAAGGACCTTGTTTGAAAAGGAGAAGAGGGTCTGGAAATTATCTTAAGAGACAATCTAGGAAGGCCTGTTCTAAAGGAAATACATTTTCAAAGAATTCATGGCAAATATAAATATGAAATTGATGGCAGAGATTATAAAAGAGAATGGAACACTATAAAAATGAATCTGTCAATCACAAATGAATCAGACCAACGCTCAGTCAACAAGCATTTATTAAATGTTTAACAGGTTCTAGGCACTGCACAAGGCACTAAGGAAACCATGAAAAAATTAAATATCTTCTTTAAAGATCTTACACTCAATGAGGGAAGGAGGACAAGGGAGACAGAGACTACATGAAAGCAAAGAAGTCTAAGTATATACAAATTAAAGTACAAAGTATTTTTTGAGAGAGGAGCTATGAATTGGGGGAAAACAATAAAGGCTCGGTTTAAGAAGTGACAGAGATGTGTTTTGAAGGGATGAGGAGAGAAAATATTACAGGGATGCATGGTAGACAGCAATTGCAAAGTCAAAGGTTGGGAGGCAGAATGTGCTGTGTGAGGAACATTTCACATAAGAACTGACTGGTTGAAGGAACTGTTGATATTTACCCAGGTGAAGATGCAAGGGGTAAATAATAAGAAGCTTCAATTGTTTGAAGAGCTGTTTGGAAGAGGCCTTTGCCTTTTCTGTTTGGTCACACAGGACAAAGCGAGAGAGAAAATTGCAAAGAGGTCAAGTTAGGCTTTACTGTGACGAAAAATTTCCTAACAATTTACTCAAATGATGGTGACTTTGCCTTCCTTGGACATCAGAAACAGAAGATAAATGACTCTTTGTCAGGTATATTACAATAGAGGCTCAGGTAGAGATTATACTAGCTGGACTCAGAGGTCCCTTCTAACTTAAATTCTGCAGTTCTCAACAACATCACAGGCCATTTTGATTGTACTAAAAAAATCTTTGAAGGGGATTAGTATAGAAAAAGGCTGGAAAAGAAGGCTGGAACCAAGTTGTGGTGATGGAGAGGCACCGATAAACAGATCTATGCTTTAGGAAATTTACTTTGCCAACTATATGGAAGGTGAATTGTGATAAATGTACTGCTAACAGACAAACAAGATAAGGTAGAACCCATATTTTCTTTCTTTTTTCTGATGATAATATTTTTCAAAATTAGACAAATTAAATGTGCTAACAATGAATTAAATCCTATGATAGGTGAAGAGATAATTTTTAAAAAGTCATTTTCAAAGTCATTTCAATCACCAGGTGTTGTTGTTTTCGAGTCATTTCAGTCACAGCCAACTCTTCATGATTCCATTTTGGGGTTTTCTTGGCAAA